>NC_084530.1:28119684-28419684 GCF_024500275.1 Phycodurus eques
CCCCACACACGGACGTGCACGCAAATATGCGAAGGAAACAATTTGGTTGTAAACTAATACTTGATCAGACATTGATTTCTGCACATTATGCTTTTTAGCCACACGATGCAGTATACGTTGAAGCCGGTGTACTGTAATACGTCTGCGTATATTTGTTTATTAGCCCGCCCTCCAGTGTAGCGCATTTGCGAATTAAAAAAATAAAAATAATGATTTTTTTAAATCACATATCAAAAAAAAAAACAGAGAAATAATATTGAACTTTAATACTTGAATTATGGAGTAGGAGTGAGTATTTGGGCCACACTCAAGAGGAAAAAAAAATAGTAATGCAGCGGGGGGGAAACAAAACAATTGGTTGGGCTTTGTTTGTTTTTTAAAAATTCACTTTTTTGAGAATCAACACATGATCTTAACAAGTGGGAATTTTACAGCATTAAGTCAAATATTACCACTGTTTTTTTTAATCAAACAATTTTCCTAAGATGACAACAGACGGAATGTTCTTCTATATAACCGTAAGATTGCAATAAACACTAGACTGTTTATTCTAAAAAAATATATATCCTGTTTTTTTTTTTTTTTTTTTAAACTATTGGGGGAAAAGATCTGCAAATGGATGAATCTGCAGGTGCTGAACCGCGAGTATACGGGGGTCCACTGTACAACTTTATTCTCGAAAAGATACTTTATTCTTGTAACTTTTTTTCCATAAAAAAGAATTACAGCTTTATTCTTGGAAAATTACTACTTTTTATTTAAAAAAATAAACTATATATATGGCTTTATTTTTGAAAAATTATGAGTTTGAAAGAGAGCTTACTAAAAGAGTTTAGTCTAAAAAATAAAAAATCTGACTTTATCTTCGTAAGATTATAAATTATCTCATAAAGTAGACTTTTTTTCCTGAAAACAAATGCAATTTGATGAGAACTTCTGTTTACTTCAAATTTAGGACTGATGAAGCCTTTTGGATAAAAAACATGTAACGTCTTCAACAAACAAGAAATGTCCGGTTGCCTTCATTCAACCATTGTGGATTACCAAGCCCTGGATAACTTTTTATTTTATTCCCCCCTTTTTGAGGATGGCCCAAATACTCCTTGGTAACAGAGCGTTGATAGCGTAATGTGAAGTCAGTAAAGGTCTCACTCCTCTGATAGCTAACATGGAGACGATGAAAATGTATTGCATTAAGTTACCAATCTTTTGGAGAGAAAAAAAAAAACGAAATGCAAGCGTCATCTACGTTTGCGTGCGATGGATGTTTGAATGTGTGTCAGAAACTGTTTTGTTTTTTGTTGTTGTTGGTGTCTGGTTCTCTTCTAATGTTGCACTGAGTGTCTTGTGCCCCTCACTCAGCTAATCGTAGTCAAAACGTACGGGAGGGGCGACGGCGACAATTCACGTGTACATGTTTACTCAAGGAATTCATTTGTTTTCATTCTATCTGTACAAAAAAAAAAAAATCTACTTTATAGTGGCTTTTATTGTGGAATAATCCCAACGCGGGGTTATCAATGAGTATTGCACCATTTTGTTCCGATAAATTACAAGAGAAAAAAAATGAAAAAATAAAAATATAGAAAAATGTTGAAAAAAAATCAAGACAAAGAGGCAAGGCCGTAGCTAGGTGTAGAAGGACTAGTGTAGCATCAAGGAGAAATGGAAAGTAAAGGGAGGCGACGTCATTTCAGAGGTGCCTATTGTTTGTGTTCCTGTCGTTTACAAGCATTTCATTTTTGTCACCTTCAAAGAAAATAGGAATTACTATGACAGGAATGTTGCGTTTAATAAGAAAATCCTCTTCCGTCCAGTATGGATGTGAAAACCTTGCAAAATGAGGATATGTATGCTACTTTCAGAACTCTGGGATCGATCAGTGTTGTCGTCAATTTCAAGTTGGGCCCGCATGTTCGTTTGCGTCGTTCGCTCTTTTTCTTGCACACTTGTTGTCCAAACGTTCATGAATTTTGTCTCAGGAAGGCCAGAATTCCAACATCCCAACTCCTCTGTCATTTCCTTTTTGTTTGTTTGTTTGTTTGTTGTTTCTCCTCGAGCAAGCACTGAACCTTTTTTGGGGGAGACTCTCAACCAAGACGATGACAACAACAACACATTTCTATTGTAGCATGTGACATATTTACCAAATAAGACTGAGAATCAACTTTGAATAATGAGAATTAAAAAGTGCTTTACATGTGAAATCTTACGTAGAGATTGCTTTACATTTGAAAACAAGGATCAATGGAAATACATTTGTTTGTTTGTTTTTGTTAGTTTGTGAGTGCAGGATGTTTGCAATCGTCTCTCCGTGTGTCCGTTTTCGAGCAGCAGAGAGATTTCAAGCAAAAGGATCATGATCTATGCACAAAAAAAAAGTGGGAGGGTTCAGGGTTTCATGTCGGCTTCTTCTTTGACTAAATGTGCTCACGTTATCATCTCGTGTGTTAGCAAACCCTTATGACGTCACCGTGCTGTGCTACCCTTCTTAACCAATGAGAGCTTTGTCCTTCTGCTTAAAGCACTGTGGGTGGGCCTGAGAAGAAGCCCATGACTTGCATTTTTGTTTGTTTGTCTTTTGAGGAGGATTACGTGGGGGGACTTTGCCTTTTTCTCTTTACTTTGACACACACACACACAAAAGAATGGAAAAATGTCTGTAACTGAAATACAAAGTTGTGGCTTTTTAAATGTTCCTTTTTCTCCTCATAGAATGTGATTGTTAAGGACATGCACCGGAGGGGGGAAGGTTTCCATTTGGACTATGGAACTTCTTTCGGACGATATTAATAAAAATTACATTTTCTTGGCTGTTAATGGATGTTGTCCTCTTCTTTTTTTTTTTTTTATATTACTTACACATTCTTGTCATGTAATGTACTGTTCTCAAAGTGTGGTACTGGTACTACATATGACAAGCATGCTCCCGCTAGTGGTACGCAGAGAAAAAAAAATCGCTACCTAAGTACAATTCAGTTTTGTACCTTGGCAGAAAATTAAGAAATGTTTTGAAACTTTAGGTACTTTAATTTTTATTTAGTTTATGTGAAATACTTAATTTTAGTGGTAATGTTGGTACCTTTTTACGTGGCAATTGTTTTAAAAAGTTGTATAACCACTGGACTAGGGAATGCCCCTAAAGCTGTCTTTTCCTCAGTGTCAAAAATACTGTGTAATACTGTGTGTGTAAAAATAAAAATAGTCGCTGGGTGACCACATCAAGAATAAAAGCACCTCGTCAGTTCATATACACTATTGTTCAGAGTTAACCTATTCACACTATGTTGATAACCAAAACGGCAGCACCTACAGATGTACATAAAGTCTGGTTGTTTTGGGTTTTTTTTGCTCTCTTTTAAAGACCTTCCAGATAGGATTTGAAAACAAATATTAATTGCACTTTAATTAAAATACATATGATTACAGTACAATAAATATAGAATGAATAAAAAGTTTGCAGATATTGATCCACGATGATGTGGATCATGTTTTCATTTCACGACTTTCTCGCAGTCTGGCTGGAACCGGTTGGCTTCTCATTGGTTGTTCATGCCATCATTAGCCGGTCTCATTTCAATCATTATAGCAGTGCCACTGTTTGTCATAATAATTTTATAATAATAATATATTAATGATAATTGGCAATGGCACTACATTGTCTCTGAAGATATGAATTTCAAGAGCTGATTATTTCTTGGACACAGTCAAGTTTATTCATGAGCACGTTTTAAAACTACAGTACAAATGTCGACCAAAGTGTGGTACACATTGATATCAAATCAAATAGTAAATGAAATCAAACTCAAATAGATAACACACAGAAAAATTTGAAAACATTGTCTTTGCTAAACAATGTAATTCTCTTTGTTTGATGTTTAGTTTGACAGTAAACGTCAACTGGGAATGGCAATAAACAGCTCAAAGTCTCTCTTTTTTTATTATTATTATTAATTGTTCACCATCTATTGCCAACTGCTTATTGTGACGTGAGTTGAGTTCACAGCCCCGACTGGTCACTCGTATCGCAAGGCAGTTTTTAGATAGCGCATTTCATATGACATGAGATGATTAAAACCATTTAAAAAGCTGAGCAAAAAAAAAAAAAAAAAAAACATTTAAAAACACAAAGTCCAGAAATGAAAGAGAGCTTACTCAAAGAACGTACAGTGCATGTAAAAGATTTGAAAGAAGATTTTAAAATGTTTTAAAAGAGCTTAATCGTACAACAGCCCATTAGGGTCACCTAATGAGAGAGAGAAAAATAGCTGAGATGTGATCGAAAGTCAGCATGATGACATTTAAAGTCGACAGGACGCTATTTGAAGTCATCATGATGACATTTACAGTCAACAATTGACATGAGGATCCTGGTTAATGTAAAGTTAACATCAAAATTAACAATTGACGTCAGCGTATCCTGGCGTAGCAGCCGAGTCCCACGTGACCGACCGCCTGTTTTCAATGGTTGATGTTATTTGTTAACACTGTTAACCGGGATCCTCGCATCAATTAATGTCATCATGATGACTTTAATCTCATCACCGTGACTAAATTGCGTCCTTCCCACGTTAAATGTCGTCACGACAACTTTCAATATGAATGAAAAAGCTCTAAAAGGCACAAAAAAATTATATATTTTTTTCTCCATTTGTGAGTTGTGTATTTCTTTAAAAAAAAAAAGGAAAAAAAGAAGTAATATTACGACCAGGGAGCTCGTGATATTTAGAAAGCTGACCTAATGGGAGTTTCATAATGGTTTTCCGGGCAGGTTTTCTTCCTTTTGCAGTTCCTGTACTCGGACACCTCGCAATCATCCAGCTTGGTGCTGAGGGTCTTCACGCCGGCCATCTCCTCGTAGATGGGCGCCGGAGGGCGTGAGGCGGCCCGGCTGCGTGCTCGTTTCTGAAACCAAAATCAGTGAGGTGCACAAACAATTCATTTCTTGTGAAACAACAACAAAAAATCTGAGTTCTCACACCCGACATAGTAGAAGTTGCTTGTGAGGATACAACAGTTGTGAAACTGCTGCGGTTAGTGGAGGAAGAGGAACCGGTGACGCCCTCGAAAACAAACAGGTGTGCCCCACATCAGCGGCGGCAAGTAACCCAAATACAAATATATAGATGCTCATAATATTCGGACGACACTTTACAAACTTCATAGAATTGAATATCGAATCTTTAAGAGAACTGTTTGATGCTGTCAGATCCAAGAACGATTTGTGACAAATGCGTTGTGTCTTTTAAAGCTTTAAGAGTTAAGAAAAAAAAAAAAAAAAAAAGTTATCTTATCTGGAAAAAAAACATAGAGGTAGAGTGTATTTTTTTAGTTGCGGGCACCCTTGCCACGGACACACCCATTTAGCATAAAACTACAATAAAGAAAAATAAAACTTCACGTTGATAACTTTTCGTCTCACAGTAAGTTAGTAACATTCCGTTACGAATAAGATGCTTTGCTGTGCAACCAGATCCCAGGTCAGCGTGAGGTTGCAGGGGTGTGATTGACACCTGGTAAGTAATGCCTTCGGTCAAACCAACCAAAACAAAGAGAATAAGAGTTGCGTATTTAAAGCAACCACATAGCCTCCGCGACCTGAATGCTAACATACGATGCGAAACTCTGTAGGCACATGGGCTGACAATTAGCTTCCATGCGGCGGTGTCGTTAAACTTATAACCAACAGATATCTGAACACAAATGTTGCTGCAACACATGTAGACAGACCATTTAACAATACTCACGGGTATATATTCTTTCTTCTTTGCGAAGCACGACTAATGTTGTTTTACTGCTGTACTGAGAAGCCGAGAGAGGAGCTGAGCCTCACTTTGCTTGAGCAAAGGAGTTGAACCAGTAGTTGTTGTTTGTTTGTTTTTGTACTTGTACTTGTACTTAAGTACAGACTGCAAGTGCGTTTGCCACCTCTGCACCTCAAACGACACAACAACACTCACGTGATAGATGAGCGTTAACATGAGGAGCACGATGAGGACCAACACCGCCGAGGACAACGCGTACAGCAGAGTTGGGTAGTTGGAGCAGCCGCATGGACCTCGTGAAGAAGAAGAAGACAAAAAGAGGCTTTTAGCTTGCACCAAGCACATGAAGTAATCGCACGCGTTGATTGCAACAAACAAAAAAAAAGGTGGTTAAGAGTTCAGTGGAATTGCAAAAGCCGCTGAGTTACTTCCTTCCTAGTTTGAGGCTGAATTACAGATGATGGTGCATAGAGGACACAGCTGTTGCGCAATGATTCGTGTTGGGAGGTGAGTGACATCCAAACGGATCAAGATCAAAATCACCAAGAAAACGGACTGACAGGACCGTGGAACCTCCAACGTCACCACGTCTCCCAACCAAAGTGTTCCGGAAAAACTTCCCGTTTGACGGCAGAAAATCTTGTCAGACGGCAACTAAAGCAGTGGGAAATTATACAATTTCACTTAATTGCTACCAAAAATAGGATTTTGAAATGGACTTTTGTTATGATCGGGGGGGGGGGGAAATACAGCAAATATATATAGGGTGACTTGTCCTTACACAGTTAGGAATGCTAAAATGTGACTTAAAACACTGCTTGTACGGTTAAAGGTTTTACGATGAAATGACTTAATTGGGGCAGCATGTTGGAATTTCGGCTCCTATGTGGCGGAAAAATCTGTGAGCCGTCAGAATTTGTGACCATCGGTGGCGATGTCGCGCATGTCGTGCATTTAAGTTCTCAACAAAATACTAACGTTTCGAGCGTAAACCATTTTTTGTTTCGTGAGGGTTAGGTGTGGTTAAGAAGACACGCGGGTTTAATAAGAGGTCATACAATATCGTCCCTGGGGTCACAAATTGGACGAAACGTAGTTTACGCTGTTATTTTTCGTAAGTGTTCTTCTTCTCGTTTGCTGGCGAACTCGCAAACACACTCAGACGCACGGCGTGGCCGACATCGCCCCCCCGGGGTCACAAATTCTGTCGGGTCGCAGATTTCGGCCTCCCGGGATGTTCTGCGAGTTGTCCGAATGAATTGACTTGAATAAATTTGAAAGTCACCACGATGGAGCAAATTGCGATGGACGTTGGAAGTTCCAGTTTATGTAAAAGTGTTATTTTGATCACGGCGGTTGGTAAATTAAATGTTAAGAGGTTGTTAATTTGGAAGCGGCGCGGCGATCAGGTCCCACTGCGTCGTCGTCACCTACCTTCCACCGAAACAAAGACGGCTCGCCTCGTGTCTAGCGAGACGCGAGTGTCGGGGCGGCCGCGCAGGAGGAGCTGGCAGCTGTACAGCCCGCCGTCCTCGGGCCGCAGATGTCGCAGGGTGAGGTTGTACGTGAAGCCCCCGGGGCCCGGGGCCGACCGCAGCTGGAAGCGCGAAGACGAAGAGGAGGCGGACGCGGGCCCGTCGCCGAGGTGCCGCTTGGTGTGGTAGAGCAGCTCCGCGGGTGCTCGGCCCCTCCGCCGCGTCAGGCTCACGCCCTCCACCGGAAGGTCCTCGCCGCGAGGGGGGAGACAGGGGACGACGGCCGAGCCCCCCGCACAAACCTCAATACGCCCTATTTCCACTGAGCCGCCGGGGAGGGGGCACAAACGTAGACTCAGTGGCCTCAACGGAACCAATGATAGTAGAAGCTGTACGTGCGGCCAAAATCATTTGAACTTCTGCTACAATTAATACAATTCATTTAGTATTACTAATACCTTGAAAGAGTCTGCTTGTAATTTACAAAAACAAAAAGACTTTTGAGTCAAACCCATGAAAACTGCAATTATAACCTGACAGTAGTGCATCATTTGTGAAATACCAGACCAAAGTCATGCATTCAAATTGTGCGGGTGGCATTTTTTGAGGTGACGATGACACCAGTCTGTCACTTCACACAGTGGGGACTGCGGCTATGCAGGCAGCACCGCTGCCTCTCCGAACGCTTGCAAGGAACCTGCCGCCTTTGGGCCATGTATGGGCATTTGATCCGGCCTACAACCGCATTTAACCCACCAACGCTCAGAATATACAGTTGCATTTTAATTCATTGGAATATCGTAGAGACTTTCATTTATTGAAGTAGTTGAATTTATTTATTAAACACACACAAAAATATGTTTTCAGAAGGCCAATTCTTGACTCATTTCTATTTGCAAAACATGCTTTTGAACGTTTCTCATGTAATATTCTAATTTCTGAAGGTGGGGATTTTTTATTTATTTATTTGCTCTAAACTATAACACTGGGTTACAAAAAAATTGGGAGGATATTCTCGATGTTTTTTTCAACTGCTTTAGGACAATTTTGCATTGCTGATTACAAAAAATGAAATTCATTGCTCTTGTTCGGGTCAGGTTTTTATGCTAAGTGAATTTTTTTTGGTTTTAATCAGACTTTTGTACGAAATTGATTAGATTTTTGTGACATTATCGGTTGAGTTTTGCTCATATTTCGTATCTGAGAGGTTTATAAGAGAGAAAAAATAATTTTCTTACACAGTTTATTCATCAAATGTTACAGACTTTGCTCACCTTAAATTCAATAGTAGAACTTGATCAAAGTAAGTAACCTTCCAACTGTTAGTGTATTTCATTTCTTACAAGGAAGGACTCACACCCCATCGGGGGGCGGGCCCCCAGGTTGAGAACCCCTGATATAAATCCAAAATACCTGTACATGTAAACAAAAAGGAAACCCACGCAGGCACAGGGAGAACATGCCAACTCCACACAGGCAGCTTTGCTCGCAGCTCAGGGGTAGTAACTGATGTTGAGGAAGTATCGTTGAAGTGAAATATGTATCTCAACTGAAGATCTTTGGATGTCGCGTCGGAGCTAAGTTTAGTATGGGTTGTTAGTGGAAATGATGGAGTCTTTTATATTGTGGGTTTTTGTACATTTTTGACTGATATTCTGTACCTTGCCATAATCAATAAACAACCATGAAATTGGGAAAATGTCACTTTCTTTGTAACTCTGCAATGACCCCCCCACCCCCCAAGTGTGTGCGAGGCCCTTACTGGACAAAATTTGGACACCCCTGAGGTAAACACACAAAGGTCACTCACCGGCATTGACCAGGAGGAAAAATTCGGTGTCTCCCGGCACGCGTTCGTCCTCAGACGACGGGTTGGCCACCACAAACTCGCAATAGTAGCGGTCCGTGTCGTTGACCGTCAGCTCGGACAAGGTGACGGTCAGAGAGTGGCTGCTCGGGTCACCTCCGACCGCCAGGCGCCGTTCGTCGGCGGCGGCGTTCACGCGCGCATCGCTGCCGGTGTATTTGAAGAGCACTGAGCCTGGGTGAAGCCACGTGCGCTTCAGGTAGAAGCCCAAAGTTGAGCGGCTCCTGGGCTCGATGGCGCAGGGGAGCTCCACCGAATCACCCTCCTGCCTCTCCAGGAACTGAATGTCGCCGCACACTTAGGACACAACAAGGACACGTAAAGACGACGGACTTGGAAAGTCACCGCGACGATCGGCCTTCTCAAATGAACACGCGGGGGCGATTCTAAGATCAGAAGTTTAAGGGGCGCTGCCGTTCATTTTCGGGCTGCTTCAGCAATGGGCTCGAAATGCCAATGTGATGATGTATTGTGTATGTTTTTGTCCTTTGGTATTTTTTGTTCTCTCCTTCCTTTGTGTCTGTCCCGCAACAACTGAGCAATCTCATCAAATGTTGTTGCTTTTGTTGTCTTTTGTTATTGCATTTTGTTGTGTGTTTTCTGTCTGTCATCTCTCAAATTGCATACGCTGCAAAGTCGTTGCCGTTCCGATTGTCATCCTTCATTATTGCTTTTTGTCATCTCTTTCCTTTTTCTTTTCCACCTGCGCCCTCACAAACAAGGAAGTGTTGTTGTTCTAGCCGTATTGTGTTCTCTTTCTTTTGCGCTTTCTAAAACTAAGTGCAAGACGTTATTATACAGTATTGTGGATTAAATAGTTGTCCGTTGTTGCTGCCGGTTGTCTCTTTTCTTTTCTATTCACACAGACAATTTTATTGCGATTGTTCTTTTTGCGATTGCTTCTTGTTGTCTCGCTTGTGTCTGCACCCTCTCCAACCGAGAACCGGCAAGTTGTTTTTAGTTGTCGCTCCCCTTCTCTGTCACATCCAGAATCACAAGAACAAGAACTTGACCAGAACACAAAGTGGAACTCACCGAATACGCTGTGAATCACCAGCAGATTCCAGAGGTTGCGGATGACGCTCATCTTCACTTTAGTGCCTAACCTCCTACTACAAATGCAGAAAGATGGCAGAGAAGTAAGTCGTGACGGCACACATGAAAGAACCTCAAAATGGGTTTAAGAACGACCCTAAACAAGACCGAGAAGCTCCGCCTTCTAACCTCAAGGGGAACAAAAGAGGAAGATGCTTTTAGCTCACACTATTGTTTCATGTGCATTTTTTTTTCTTGTCGGCTTCCACACACGCGATCTTGAAAAGCCTTCTACTGTGTCGTGGCAACAGGACTCGCACGGTGGATGAGAAGTTGGCCCATCCGCCGTACAGTTCTGAGGTCGGGGGGGGGTTTGAATCCAGGCTCCGGCCTTCGTTCGCGCCACTGGCTGAGCGCGGAGCACCCACACGCAGATAATATGCGTTACATATTTACTTATTGAATGTATATCAGGGACATCTGGGTGCATTGGTAGTCACGGATGTCTGGAGACGTCTCCCACGCAGCTTCCCGGTGAGAGAGCACAATCCATATTTTGGTCTCTCGGGTCACGGGGTCGCCGCGACAGTTTCCGTATACTTGCTCGAATCTATATCCCAGAATTTAAAAAATGATATGCGCATAGATTAAGCTTTTTTTTTTGTTTCAATTTATACTACAGAATTTACTGGACTATTAACTTCTCTGAGATGGATTGAAGAAGTCAAACTGCTTCGATCTGTGATATGGACTGATTCACTGGCAGTTTTACTCGTCTTTGAATCAGAAAATTCAGAAAAAAGAAAGGGTTCGACGGGAGAGACAAGCCATATTTTATCGAATATTAGGAATTATAGTTCAATTTTGTTGTGTTCCATAACATGTTGTGGTTAAAGGCAATGAAATGGATGACTGAAATGCTAAGAAATCGCTGCGAAAAGAACCTATTGGAATGAACATTTGTGTGGGGAAAGGAGTAGCCAATGCCAAAATAAAGTTGGCAAACATGAATGGAAGGCAGAAAACAATGCTCGGTACTTTCATGCGGTTCACAAAAAAAGTTTTGGGGAAAAGAGCTTACATCAGGTCTAAATAGAAGGGAAGAGGTTGTATGTATACAAGTATAATATATGTCTCAATAGTACACTTAGGTTAACAGGGAAGAGCAATGGCTTATGTGTTCTTTGCCAAGTTGAAGAAGATTAAGGAAGAAGGGATGCCGAGTAGTAGAATCAGATCTTTATTTATTTGTCTTGATGATACGGGCTTAATTAAATGGATATAGTTGCTGTTGTTTTTAAGACTGTGCTCATAGGCTGCCGAGTGCCTTTGCACACTGCTGTACACTAGGTGGCGGTAGGCACCAGAGACGTAATATGCCAGAACATTAAAAGAAGAAGAAGAAGAAGAAGACGACGACGACGACGACGAAGAAGAAATTGAAATTTGGGCGGCATTTCAGCAGTAGCTTTGTGCTTGCGGTTGTCGTGTTTTGTTTTGTTTTGTTTTCCTCACTCAAACTAAACAACGATGTCGGAAAACGCAGTTCCCGTCCGCACTGTGGACGTGATACTGAACTTTTACCGACTGGAAGTCCTGACTGGCGAAGAGGCGAAGCACTTGACCAAGAGCGACCTGACTCCGACTCCGAAGGTACTCAATGTCCGCTCCGCTTGAACTCGTCAAACTGTTAAACGGGAGCATAAACGTTATGTTTGCCTTATGGATTTTCGTTATAAACGTTATGTTTGCCTTATGGATTTGGGACCTTTTAAAGAAACATTCCTTGTAAATTAGCGTCGTTCAGGCGAAGCAACGCATCAAGAAGAGTGTCTGGAGTCAAAAGTGAAGTTCCCCAAAGAAAAAAAGTCAAAAGTGAAATGTCTGCGAAATGAGCCACAAAATGGAAAACGAATATGGGACGTTGTGCTAATGTGCAGTTGGATTATGTTCTTTACTCTTATTGTTATTGTGGGCGTTTTGTTCTGTTGTCGCTCTCCAATAAACATTTGTTTTCTTCCTATGCTCGTTACCCTTTTGCTTACAGACTCTCAAGTCCACATTTAGCGGTGAAAGTTCAATTGGAAGTCGATTTAAATGCAATCTACGAATGGTTCTTGTTAAACTTCCTAAATACATTTCACAAATTCACAATTGTTTTCACAGCCAGAAGCAATTCAAACAGTCTACATGAGAGTGTTGCATCTGCTCTTTCGTTTCACACCCGAATGTCACTTCATGGTAAGTACTTTATTTATTCATTTGTTTATTTTCCTTTTCTCCGCCTCTCCATCAATTTTTTTCACTTATTCCAACAAGAAATGGATACTGTGTTCATCCCAAGAGGGAAATGAATGAACATCTAAATATTTCCTGCATTCACCAATACTGCTGCTGAAACGATGAACATTTTCATGACTTGTGGGACTAATAAATCAAATACATAGGCTGTAACATGCTGTTTCAATTTGAAATCATCCAGGTCATGGTAATCCTCAAATATCCCCCTGTGTCAGTGTCTTCACATTAATATAATTAATATCATTATTAATCATATAGAATTAAAGGAAATTTGAGCAAATTTCAGCAGTGTGTATCAAACTGTTAGCCCTGCGCAATGATCAGTACCCAATGTATGATTTTTTTGGGGGGGGTTAAGTAACGTGGTGTAATACTAATACATTAAAGAATGTCTAAAAATTAAAAACTCACTAGCTTAAGTATTGTAATATTATTAACTACAATAAAAATAAATAAAATGAAATACATCTATGAGACGTCTTTATTTAAATATTCATTTTTTTTAGGTGCGTGCTTGTCAATGTATTTTGTAATCACTGAAATAACCGGCAAAGCACATCCTCAAATAGAGCTCTGTGATATATGGATGCAAAAAAATGCAATAGAATTAAAATACAACTAAAATTCAAGTAACCAAGTATGGCCTGCCATTTATCCAGTAAAAGTGTGACTAACCAGAGAGAGAAATTACACGATTCCCTCCGTAGCAGCATGGTAAATCTAACGATATAAACAATAGAGGACTGTATTGTATGATATTGTGCCTACTTTATACTGTATGTCTGCGGTGTACTGTATCGAGCTCTACTTTAAAATACAATGAAACCCTGCTATTAAAAGTGAGAATCAATACATTGCTCAGCACGTTAGATTGTAAAATTGTCCAAGTTTTGTGTCCATTTTCCAACAGGTTCCGCTTCTGCAAAACATTCAGCATCCTGAATATCAAGAAGGGGTAACGGGTATCATCAGTGTCTACGTTCGCATGTGAGTTTCTCTTCTCAAGTCAAACTACTGGTGCATTGCGTCATTTGTTTGCCACAAAAGCAGAAGTATTTCTAATAGTTTGCCCCCTTTCATTTCGCAAAAATAACAAAATATATATATATATATATGCAGTAAATATATACTGTATCATAAACTGGGATACAATGTGGTCGTATGTGACCGTGCTTTTCTACTGGCGTTCTCTTTGTGAAGGCAGCATTATTGATACAGCTGCTCTACTAGGTGTCATTATACTGAGTAGCTGTAATTTCAGTTATGGCAAATGAAATGTTCTTGGTGAAATACTTATACGGTAACTTTTTTTTTTTTTTTTTTAGGCGGCAGTTTCTGCCAATGTGTTTCGTGTATGACTTTGCACTGAATGACCTTCTAGCACCAAGTATGTTTTTATTGTATATCTTATAAATATTTTGTTAAATTTGCTTTGTATTTACTGATTCGTGAATTTATGAAATGTAACCAGATATTACTTTTGCTCCTCCTTTTCAGAGAAACAGAGAACACTTTTTATTTTGAGCGCCATCATGAACTATCTCCAATTCAGGAAGCTGAGGCTGAATGTGTTGGCGGAAAAGCAAACCAAAATTGTATGTAATATTTCTCTAGCTCGCCATTCCCTTTTTACCTTGAAAGTACACGTTCCTTAACACCTACCAGCAGTTAAGGATGCAAAGTAACGCCCCTAGAAATATTTCTAATTGCATATGTTGATAGTTTAAACCGCAAGTATACCAAAAACTATGATCCCAAAACACGTTACTCATGTTAAACTCTTCCAGACAACTTAGAAGATTGAGCTACCCTTAAAATTAAACAGTTCATAGGTAAGTACATAATACAGTGTATAGTACACACCAATAATTCTCTCAACTTCGCTATGTAATAAGATTAATATTACAGTGATGATAAATTAGCAGTACGGTCCATTGAATGACCGCAAAGAGAGTTAAATCTCCTTTTGCCTCGGACGCTTCGGGAGGAACCGTATATTGTGATGTGGCTTTATCGACCGGTATATGAAAACACTCGAACAGTGTGTAAAATTACATTTTGGGTGATGTCACGTTTTGACCAAGAAAAGCACATGCTTACAGTATTAAGGTACTGTATTCTATATTGATATTTTGCTGTCTTTGTGTGTTATTTGAGAATTAGCAAATAATATCATACAGCGTGGTAATAAAAAAAATGTCGGACTATTTTGCAGCACTGCAGAAAAATGCAAATAGGTGAATTTGCAAACTGCAAAAAGGCAGGAGTTTACCGTACAATTTAAGTAAAATGATTTTGAGTGAAATGTATTTGTATGTTTTTTGACCACTTTCATAGGTTCCATGGCTCCTATAACTATTTTCTGCATGATCCAAAATTCTTCCTACATAATCACGATTTATGTCCAGTATGTAAAATGTTTTGGTATATATCATGAATAAATCTAGACTGATATTTAGAATGGCATTGTTAGCGCATTGTTCATACAATGTATTTTGTTTACTGAGGAAATAACCGATTCATTCTATGTTCACAATGACTGACGGTGTAACTGTTTTCGGTTTTTTTTTGTCAGAGGGCATCTTTGGACATGCAACAGACTTATGCGAAAAGAGTCCAAGAAGCAGAGACAAAAATTGCAAAGCTGAGGTAAGTCATTGTGTGTATATAGAATGGTGCTTTCAGATACAAGTGGAGATACGAGTTTTTCGAGGGGCCGTTGATCGGTGGAAAGTTTTTGCTTTGACTCGTAAACCCAAACTTGAGAAACGAGTGCATTGTGGCAACAGGAAGCTCTACTGACTTTACAACAAGCAGCACGTTGGTTGATATAATTAGTAAAGATTCTTTAAAAAAGAGGCATAGAGCTGTACATTGCCACTACCAGTTGGCGTTTCCTAAAACTAGTTGAGCTCTACGTTCTCTTCTTTTACAGTATGTTTTAATGACTATATTAGCACCTTTATCTTTTGTTTACATTTTTTTGGGGGGGGGCTGGAGCGGATTAATTGCTTTCCAGTCATTTTAATAGGGAAATATGTTAATAATCACTCAATGTTCCAAGACTTGGAGGTGGGTGTGTAGAGTTAGAAGTTTTGGTTGGGTTCTTCGAATGTTTCTCTCTTCCTCCCGCAGTGCACGGTGTTCTGTTTATTTAATACTTTGCATAAACTTGCCTGTACCTGTGAATGTATGTCAGCCTGTGGTCTGACTTGATCTTTCTGATGTGATCTCGTATCTGAATATGCTTTTACTTTGTGCACTTGTTCAGTACTATCCCACCGGAGCAGCAGGCTGAGGCTAGTAAGCTGGACGCTGCCCTCTCTGAACTGAACACAATCATCAAGAATGAATACAAGGAAGTGGTAAGTGGTGACAGGACTGCATTCATAACATTTATTGTGCTGTCAGTCAAGGTGAAATGAACCCGGTTATCTTTTTTCAGAATACAATCAATGACAGTATTACAGAGTGGAAATCAAAAGTCGCCGAGAAAACACAGAAACTGGTATGAGGGGAAAAGTTAAAGCCTGCACTGAACTGAAAATGTTTACATCAGAGAAGATTCATTCATTTTTGTTGTAGGCCCAGGCGAAGATGGATGTAAACAACACAAAGGAAAACATAACCAAACTCAAGTCTCAAATTGTTGAGTCACCAGAAGAGCTGAAGATCCAAATGGAGAAGATGAGGAAAGATGTGAAGAACATCAAAAGCTCTATTGTGAGTGAATAGTTATTTGGCAGCAAAACAAAGATCTCATCCATTTTGACTGATGCATGAGAACAATTTTATTTTTTACATGAATGAAAGTATGATTGGTGTTTATGTTAGGAACAAGCTGATGAGTTTGTAGTGGAGCTGCAGAACATGGTCCACAGAGTGACCCACACTGATCTGGAGATCCAGCAGATGTACAGTTTGCTGCAAGAACTGGAAATCGGCATGAACGACAGAAAGCAGGAGTATGAGGAGGTACGAACACACAAACCTAAACAAGCTGTCTGTATACTAGTTTGGTTTGAATTGTTTTTTCTTGTTCCTTAAAATAAATATACTATTTATGGTCAGTTTCCTTTTTTTTTTTCAGGGTACAGTGAGTGCGCCCAGGGTAGTTAGGTTTTTGTTTATTTGGGATTTTTGTTGAATCCACAAAGGGTCAGAATTATACACACAGGCTCAAATTTATACATACTATATTCACCTCCACTTGACGCTTTTTGTAGCCATAAAAAACAAATGATTTGCTCTTTGGCATGGAGCAGTATTTTAAGCGTAGTGCACAAATGTTCTGTAGGGCTGTGGCCAGGACATTCCAGAATCTTAACTCTACTCATTTATAATTTCCAAAACCACTTGTAATGGATGTTTGGGATTATTATCCCCTAAATTCCAGTCCTGTAGCTGTTGATTTGAGATTAGTTTTTTAATTTGTCACTCAGGAATAACCCTGGAATCCCCAAGGCCAGTTTGGCAATCTAAAGTGCGGCTGCCGGGTTAGTTCACTGGTCACGCTGAACCAGTTAAATTTTGGTTCAACCCACAAACTGCACCAGTTTCACTTCTATCAATTGATCTGTATATTCTGCATAACAATGGAAATAAAATTGTGTGCTCTCTGAGGAAGGAGTCAAGGAGAATCAGATAGGATGTCTTGAGATATGAGTTGAATTTGTTGCGAATGGAAACTCAGTCATTAGAACTATTACAACAAATTACTCGACCCTAAAAGATTGCCGTGCATTTAAAATGCATTAATCTTTATGTAGGCTACATGTCAGCCGTTGACCATGCACTTGGATACGTCGGAGGGATATATCCCATTTCAAATTAAATAGGGATGACCTTGTTCAAAAAGCTAATCTTTTTCCCGTGCACATTTTGCAGCGTCTACAGTTTATAGCTCAGGATGAGAAAAAACAGAAGGATCTTAAGAATCTGTGCAAAGAGGAGGAGCAGCTGAAGCGAAGTCTTGGCATGAAGCTGGACAAGGAGATCAAACAAAACATCCGCAGGCAAAAGGAGAAGGAGGCAAAGGAGCAGCATATCAAGAATGTGTTGGGGTACGCTTATATTTATCAGCTGTTTAGTAATACTGGGAACTATCGCTTTCTCTTTATGTAGCTCACACGTACAGTTCCCTCAGAAAGTATTTCAAAAGTGAGGCAAATTTATTTTTGCTGGGGGCTGAAAACATTTTAGAATAATATACTTTTTCTTTGCACTCACCCATTTTTCACATGACTGGCAGATATGACACCTTGGCAAAAGGTGGGCCTTTTAGATGATTATTCAAATATTAAATAGCCCTGAATGCCTCCACTCGCTTTTACTTTTTGTTTTGTTTTTTGATAGTCTTCATTAATAATGGTTAGCGGTGTAACCAGCATAAAAAAACGGCTTTCTATGGATTTTTTTAAATTTTTTTATTTTAAAGGCTAATTGTTAGGCTTTACACGATCTGGATTTTTGGGGCCGATCAGTGAGTTTAAAGAAATGATAATCGATCCGATCACAAGATGGAGGAATGTCTCTATTTAAATGACCTGTTCATTTACTGTATATACTAGTGTACTTATGTGTCTTTGTTCCTCTATTTATGCCAGTGAGGCATAGTGACAGACAGAACAAATGATAAATGGTCTTCTATTAGATGGCAGGAAGTAAATACAGTCATTAATGTATCCACTTTTTGTGACATTTTTGTTTGTTGGTGTGCCGTGAGATTTTTCAATTGTAAAATATGTTCCTTGTCTCCATAAAGGTTGGAAATCACTGCTCTAATCAAATCGTGTATTCTAATCAGTCAGGTCAAACCAACATCACAGGACAGAAATAATGGGTGCTAACTTACTGTAATTAAATGACTTGATTTTTAATTAAATGACTTCACCAACACCGAAACTTCAGAGCATGATTCGACGGAACGGAGGCATGTTTACGTCCAACCGTTCGTGCTAGCAGTAGCTTGCTAGGCTACATAACGTTTTATTGCCTGCTTGTGAACCGTATCGTATCAAAAGTACGTTAATCAGAATCATCTTTATTTGCCAAGTATGTCCAAAACACACAAGGACTTTGTCTCCGGTAGTTGGAGCCGCTCTAGTACAACAGACAGTCAATTTACAGAACACTTTGGAGACATAAAGACATTGACAAAAAACAATTGTGCAAAAAGATGCAGAGTCCTCTAGCACTTAGAGCAGTTCGAACGACTAATATTGCAATAGACCGGTTAATGACCATTGTGCAAGGGGCGCTGAGACTTCAAGGAGTGTATGCGGTTTAAAGTGACGAGTAGTGCGATCATCTGGGACAATGTTGGTTGTGCAAATGATACAGATACTCCTCAAACAGTGTGCAAATGGAGCAGATGCTACTCTGGCATGAGTGGCCAGTATATGCAAATAGTGCAGCATGGCGAGACAACTACAGTGAGTGCACGACCTCAAGCAAGCCTTAAACGAGCGTCCTCTCCTCTCCTGAGCACCGGTGACCACCAACACACGTTTTTGCCCATTTTGTCCTTATAATACCGTCTGCACGCTCTCCTCTTGTCGTCGCTACGGTAACGAGTATCCGGTTGCATTTGAGTTGACAAGTCCAATGATCGTAAAAAAAAAACGGGATGCGGTGGTATCGGAATACATGATTTTATTGCAGTAGTCTGAAAGTGCAATCGTAAAAGAGCAAATTTGTCGTGTAGTCTGATCCCGGAATTATGTGTTGCCTGTCTCAGACGTGTTGTCTGTCCCACACCGCCAACGTTTTTTTTTTTTTTTTTTTTTTTTAATAACTTAATTGGCCGTCGGATATTTACAGTACTACGTCAAAAGACACGCGACAAGGCTAAAAATTAAGAAGCTTTATAGTAAATGTCTTTTGCAGAGACGATCAATGACGTCTTTGATCCGATCTGCGAATTATGACAAAGCCGATCAGCATGAAATGCTAAATATCGGCCGATACCGAGCAGCCCGATAAAATCTGTGTAAAGTCTAATAATTGTGTAGCTCAGAGAAAATGGAAAGTAAATGAACAAATATAAAGATGCCCTCTTGAGCAATAAGAAGAGGAAGGCCCAGCTGAAATTTGACAAAGAATAAAGCGAGGAGCCTCAAAAATTCTGGGAGAAAGTTTTATGAATTTAAAATACAAGACTAACCTTTCGGAAAGTAATTGAAAAGCTGAAGCTTTGATTAAAAATGAAACAAGTTGGTGTCATTGGGAGAAAGATGCGCAAGGTTTGGGACTGGTCAAGACCTCACACCAACCGGCAGCGGCCACGGTGTCATTTGATACCGGCTGCAAAGAGAGACTGAACAAAATATTATTTTATTGGTCATCAGCGTCTGTAAGAAGTTTTGAAAATCAGACTGGCACATGTCGGCAGTGAAGCCTTCAAAACTGCCTCCGCCCCAAAAAGCACTGAATTCTTTGCCTCCACTTCCAACAGCCTATCTTTGTAAAGTGGATTTTTTTTGCAATGACTGCAACCAAAACAAAATTACAAACATGAGTAACACACAACTATGGATAGTGGTCTGTTGTAGAAAAAGGTTGGAACTGCTTAGAAGGCGACTGAATGGAGTAACACCTCAAAACAAACAACTGAGAGAGGCTGTGGCGAAAGCCTGGAAAAGCATCACAAAGACGAATGCAAACGTTTCTCAATCGGGTACAGGCTTTGATTCTCAACTAAACATTGAATCTTATTTCCTACTATTAACTAGGAGCTCACATAGAATTTTTACAATTATTTTGCTCATCTAAAATGTGGATGGTTAGAATTATTGCTCTCTTCTAAATTGTGTACCTTTATACAGAGGTGAATCGTTGTACTTTTGTCTCATATCCATCTTTGATGTGACACCAAAATGTTTTTAATCTACAGACACCAAAGAAATTAGCCTTTTGTATGACAAAATTAACCAGAGATAATTGATCTTAGAGCTTAACCCTTTTAATTTGAAAAAAATATTTCATTGTGTTTTTGGTTAACTATAATCCAGACAGTGTAAACAAGTACATCAGAAGCGTGAGGAAAAGGCAGACCAAATAAAAGAGATCTCCAGAGAGTCGCAGCAGCTGAAAGTTCAGATCCAGAGCCTCAAAGATGTCTCCCGCAAACAGACCGAGGCGGCTCAGGTACGACCACAAGAAATGATTACGTGTCATCGCTGTTGGTTGGTTTTAGTTATTATTTTCTGTCTCTAGGCTATGTATGGCACCCTTTCAGCTGCCATGGACGAGCTGGACGGGAGAATCGAGATGCAGATTTTAAATCTGAAAGAAGATGCCATCAAGATGTCTGCAAATTTTCCACTTTAGAGGTGGTTGGGTGTCAAGTTCAAAAGAGTTAAAAGGAATGTGCATCGTTATAAAACTATTTGAAAAGTGTGTGCTCACAGTGAAACTAAAAAATGAAGGCTTAAATTGCATTTGTGTCGTCTTCCAGACATGGTGAATTTGTGCATGATTTAGGTTTAGCTTGTAAGGCAATGTTAACCATTTTCCATCAAGTAACAAAAGTATTTGTCTGTGGGTAGAGCAAACAAGTTATTAGTCTTTAAAAAGTGTTCGGGTTCTGTAATATTCTATAATTGGGGGGGGGGGGCTGTAATTGTTTTCATGACCTTACCTCCACCGTGTTAGAAGAGCTTGTTTGTAATTGGTAACTTTGGCCTTGCTATCGCTTTGGCAAAGGTTGATCTTCATCTCATCAGTCATCTTTGAGGCGCATCTCGACTGGTAAAATTTCAGCCTGGCCCTCCTAGTGTTCTCTCAAATTAGTGATTTGTGTCTTCTACTGTAGCTTTTGTACAATATGTTGATGAAATCTTTTGCAAACAGTACATTGTGAAATCTTCCCTCCTGCTCTGTGGAGGTTGGTGCTGATGTCACCTCCAAAGCAGTCACTTTTCAAGGAGGGAGGGGGAGGAAAAAAAAACAAAACAAACCAGGGGTGTCAAACTTATTTTTGTCTCTGGCTGCATTGTAGTTCTGATTTCCCTCAGAGGGCCGTTAGAACAGTGAAACCATATTACCATTACAGAACAAATTGAGGGATAACTACTTTTAAAATCAGAAGGATAATAGTTCAAGTATTAAGTTTCTGTAGAAGAAGGTTTTTTTTAGCAAATGTCTGGGGCTCCGTATACTTACGTATATCTGTCAAGTGAAGTAAATTCTATTTGTATGTTATATTCTTGTGTGAATTCTGTGTATAAATTGTCATGTCGTGATATATCCTACATCCCATTTTTTCAACTGAAAGGCAATATTGCTGTAATTCGAGGGGGTTGATCATTATATAGCAGTACTAACAGGACTGCCTACAATTAGCCTGCGTGTTTCCTAAACACAGGACTAAATTGAGGGTAGGGATTACTAAACTGAGGGAACAGCTTATCAATGAATTTTATTTTTGCCATACCTTGGCACCAGGGGGGCTCCGTACAGACCAACCTTCAGTTCTTGTACATTATTAACACTGCATCTTAAATTGTGGTCTTCCATGGATTTAATCGGTTGCATTACCACCCATTTTCCACTGGGTGGCGGCACAGATTGAACATCCACAATTATGAAATACACAAGGCAGAATAATGCAATCATTTTCATAGTTTATTTGTGAACGTTGTAAAACAATGGTCTGGACACACGTGTATATATAATGTAATGCGTCTTAACAGGTAAAAATAGTTCGGAGAGCTTGAAAGCCACCTTAAAACAACTTGCACAAGATGCCATTACACGTTTACAACAAAATACCCCGAGTGGCTTTTTCATGTTTCTTGTTGAGTCTCAGTTTGTTGGAATACTTTCCAAATTGGCATTGCACTGATACGGCATTGAAACTTTAAATGGTTTACTTTAATACTGTTTTTTGTTTTTTTTACATTTACTTACCATGCAAGTCCATTCCATGACTGTACAGTTAACATGCGAGTAAGCAGTTCATCTGTCTGTGCCATCTGACTCAAGTCTGAATCATACAGCATTGTGAAATGAAATACAGTAGTTGTACAGTACAGACCCACAGTACAATGAACAGCGGGTACTTACTGGGTTTAAAAGGCCTGTAGCGCCAGCTGAGTGGGTACAAGGCTGAAAAGTGGAGTGGGAGGTGCTACAGACGACAAACAGATACAAAGCAGTTAAGTGATCGGAGGGAGCTTTTTAATCTACCACAGTAATTGACAAAGTCCTTATGAACTTCACCAACCTGATTGCACTCCTGCACAGAAAACAGGTGGCTAACATGACAAATGAATAAGGAAGCATTTTAATTAGAGCGCAAAACTACCCTGGAACACGCATACTGCAGTAAATAAGGCTAGGTGCAGCGCTTTTCTGGAAACAGCCATTTGTTGTACTCTATTGGATAGGTCAGGATAAATACGGTTGCACCTTACAACCAATTATGTACTAGCTGGTATTTGCTGCAGTTCCTGTATTACTGGGTGTTACCGGCATTCAGCATAAAGTGATAGTATGTGTACATTCTCAGCACCTTTAAGTCACTTCTATGGCAAGAATCTCCAGTTGTTTTGTCATGCACTAGTATGGACCACAAGTTGACCATCTTGGTTAAAGGCCAATAGCCTTTGGTTAATGGCAATATTCAGTCTTTTGGACTACGATGTCATTCTGATGGATGACACCAAAATGGAACGATGGCCAACTTTGTGTTGCGTGTAAAAATACAAAACTTGGTACAAACCTTCGTGACTCACCTTCACGTACGTCACAACAAACCAGCACTGCAGTTTTAAGGTGGATTTTATTACAACAGCTTGATAAAACATTTACAAAGGATGCACACAGGTAACCTTTTATGCGGAAACTATTAAAACAAACCTGAAATAAGAAGTCTAGACTCATGAGGCACAGATAAGTAACACTACAAAGTTGGAATCATCACCGAGACCCTCACCAACCAAGGTTGGGGACGCAAGTCCAACAGCACCTAAGCATGCTGTGAGGGGCTCCAGTGAGCTACAAAATAAACTAAATTCAATAAAATGGTTTACAGGATAAACTTGCCTTTGTAAGGGGTTGGTACGCTCATGTAAGTCCAGCAGCTTCAACAGAAATATGAATGACTTTAACACACTTCACCTCTAAGAACCTGAGTGAAACCTACGAGGGGAAAGAATTTTATCTTCACATATGTGATCAAAGAAAAGAAGCAGTCTGGAACTTGTGTAGTTACATTAAATGTCCATGTGTTGCCAACAACAATTAAGTCTTCGCCACCACGGGCCTAACTGCTCTTAGGTCTGAAAATGTACAAGGATGAGAGAAAGGTATTAACCTCAAACCTAATGTGGTGGTTGCTTTGCCGCTTCAGTAGCGCCCAGCAGGAGACATGACGGGCGGCCTCATGCCCATGGGAGGGCCTCCCTGGTACGGGGGCACCAGAGGAGGACCCTGCCCGAACGGAGGCATCCCCCCAGGCATGTAGCTTGGCATGCCCTGTGGGGGGGCACCGTACTGACCTAGAGAGAACACATGGAATGGGAGCGGATCAGTGTTGACGCTCGACAAGACAGAAGCTTCATTCTCATTCAACTTCACAGAAAATAACTACAGGGAAACATCGACAATGAAATGGTACTTTTCTGGAAAAGCATGCCTCATAAGGGCACAAAAACTTATTTAAAAACGAATTTAACGCTGATTTAAGTAAATCTCCCAAGACTTCAGAATCTGTCACCAGATATGCCAAAGCAGACTGGCTAGTTCAGGAATGGGCAAACGTTTGTGCTCAAGAGGCAACACTGACTTTTTAAAAAAAAAGTTCAATAATTGATGCAAATTTGTATTTAAGATTCTTTTTATAATGAATCAACCAATGATTTAGTTTAAAGAATTTAATGTACATGTAAAATTGTTTTACCAATATTTTAAAGAATGAATAAAACAAATAATTGCATACGTTTTAACTAACCAATTTTAGGGGATAAAAGGGCTAACTATATGCAACAAATATAACAGGACTCTTGATAATGTAAATGCAGGGCGGGGCCCCTGTGGCTCATTCTTTGCCCACACCTAAACTATTTGCTACCCACCTTCAACTGCTAACAGTAACTTGTTTTGTGTTTTTTTTTTATTTTATTTTATTTTTTTTAAACATTACATGTGACTGCAGTTTTTTTTTTTTTTTTTTTTGTTACAACGAAGTTGCGTTCCTTTGTCGTGACCCACATTTCTACTCAAGTCAAAATGTGCCATAGTCTATCGCTAACCTACACTCACGCAGTAATTTGGGTCATAACAGAAAATATTTGTAAGGAAAACACTTCAAATATATAATAAGTTTAATATAATATAAAACAAGTAAAAAAAAAGGTCCATACGGAAGTAACAGAGTGTTGCTTCTCGTGTTGTGTGACCACATACAACACACCACCGCAATCTAGTTTGCGTACCAAGTGTCACTAAATGTCATATGTCATTACCGTTGTAACTGAGGACTACTGTAATTGACTATTTTAAACTTTTATTCTAAATCCATCGGATATCGGTGGTCCCGCAACATATGGTGCTGAACCTCGCCGTTCCAGTGTGTGTTAAAAGCAGTTGACTTCTAACCATGCATGGGATGCCTCATGCCAGGCTGCTGCGGTGGCAGACCTTGCTGCGGGGCCATCATGCCGCCTACAGCCGCCACCGGGGGAGCAGCCGGATGGGCCTGAGCCGTCCTGGCTAGCAGACGCTGGTAACGGGGCAACTGGGCCCTCAGTTCCTCCTGCGGGCAGGGACGAGACAGAGCAGATATTTAGACGTAAAGAAACACTGCCATGGCCCTTTACAGCACACAACAATGAACGTTCACAAATGCACACAACTGAGGCTATTCAAGCTTGGATTCCTCTTACAACATGCGCACAAGAGAAACTCTCAGCGATAACACGACTAACTAGGAGTTCACAATTTTGTCTAGATATGATTATGTGAATAAACACCATCATTAGCATGCATTAATAGTAAAAATATGTCACAAACTTTCCTTCCTTCCGTCCTTCCTTCCTTAACTAAGTAAATATACTATTATATGTATCAGTCAATTACTTACTGTGGAAAGGGCAAAAAAGAGAGTTCAAGCAACTTACCAGCGAGATATCCTCATCAGGGTGGATCAACTTACTAGTTGCACTCGTGGCAGAGAGGGTGGCAGGTTTAGTGGGCACTGGGGCCAGGGCTTTGGCCACAGTGCTGCTAGAGGGGTTAGAGGAGGAAGTGGAAGCGGAGGAGGAGACAGAGGGTTGGGTATATGCAGGGAATGTTGCTTTGGGCTGCTCGGAGGAGGCCGAGGTGGCGCTGTGGGGGTTTGCTGCTGCGGTTCCTGAAGCGCTTTGCTGGGCCTGCGTGGACACAACAAGTCAATGACCAGTGGAACGCGTAACAGGAAACCGCTACACATTTGACTGTGGACACACAAAGCCGACCCAACTTTACAATTGGAATTGCAGTACAGTGAACCCCGCAAAACCGCAGATTGTTAAGCAATTGTTTTTCATGGGTTTTTACAGTACGCAGGAAAGTCTAAATTTCAAGTTGCTCACATTCAGTGTAGTGTCACGCTGTGTCGCAAAATGCCGGGAACAACTGAGGTCTACTGGATGGAGAGGCAAGAAGGTAGAGAAGGTTCACCATTAAGCTGGACTGATATTTGCTGTTCCCACAGAGCAAAGAGAATATATGCCTCTGAATGTTGTTGGATGCCGTTTGTATGTGTTGCTGCTCTGTGTCTGTCAAAGGAGTAGTAGTTTGAAAATGTATAATTACTGTAACATTATGTTAACTTGTGTTAAGTCCAACATCATTTCACATTATATGTCAGCATTAAAGGTCCCATATTTTGGGGATTTAGCCCTCCATAGAGTGACTCAGTATAAAAACGTCAATTTCATTGTAACATCTTGGTTTTTTCATACGAGCGTCCAGAAACGGCCCCTCTGAGAGCCACTTCTGTTTAACCCAGTCTGACTGTCCACATTTGGCTAAGACCACTTCCTTTCCTCTGATTGGCTGTTGTGCAGAAGACCCACTTGTAAGAGCACGCTTGTTTGTTAGGTTGACAGCGCCGGAATGGTAGGCGGATAGCTTCACTAGTGACGAAGGTAAGATTGAGAAAGGTTTGATCGTCGAACTCTGGTAGTTTTCCAACTTCAACTGACAAACGGCTTGAAGCAAGCACGGTGTGCCTCTTATTTGGATAAGTCTCTTTTGTCTCCTCAAAGTGATATTACGAGTCTCCCATTTCTTGACTGTGAAAAAGTGAGGAAAATCTCAAAGTCACACTTTTAAAAGTGTTTTCATCATATTAAGTGCGTCTTAATTAATTTAAATGCGTCTTAAGCATGTGGGAAAGGAAAATCAATACAAGTTGGCTGAAAAGCAAAACCACCAATCTGAAAACTGGTATGATGCAGATAGCAGGTGCGCTTCAAAATTTTCCCACTGAATTTGATTAGGTGACTTTTCTGTTTGTAGACAGACGAAATATGAGCATCCTTCCCTGTTTTCATCATCCAGAGTGAAATCTGCCGACAGGAGGTTTTGCGTTTCGGCCATCGATAATGTCTCTCTATATCACAGATTTGTACCCATCACTTTCCCCTGCAATTAAGATGGTTCACTGTACTTATATGTAACCTTACCTCGTACTGAATTTTTATTCCAATTTGGTTTTCAATCCCAATACAGCAATGAATATATCCATACATTTAGTATTCATACAAAGAGAATTCATGCATGTCTAAAGAGGGCCACATGATGCAGACTGTCACAGTGTATCATTGTTAGTCTTAAAAAAGCTCATGCATCGGTACCAAGACCACAGCCAGGTGTTGTCTGAGCTTATTCTGTGACCAACCTTAGCCACCGCGCTACTTTTGCTGCAAAGGCGTGAGGCAAACACCGTTATCAATCGGCTTATGACGTTACGGGGGGGGCGGGGGGGGGGACATGCATCTAGATGCCAGCCACAGTCTGATCTGTGAGCGTACTTGTGGTGTGTTAGGAAAGGGCAGCTGAGAGGAGGCAGACTGATGGTCTGCAGGTGGTGAGGAAACAGCTGCTGTGCCCATCTGCAGCATGGTAAAAAGGAGATGACAGCATTGGCATATCACAAGAGTTTAAACATTAATAGTGTGGGGGAGTGGTGGGGGCAAACGAGCTGACTAAATGTGGAAAATTGGATGTTGGAAAAAGTATGCGAGCAATAACTCAAAAAACCTCCACATGACAATCAAATAAAGAATATTTCAAGTAAGAGATATGTGGATGTGTTGAAGGGTTCTGACCTGTGCTGCACTGGGGAAAAGAGGCTTGGTGACAGCGGGCTGGGCCGCCGGCACCGTTGGTCGACTGGGTATGACTCCTGCTGCGGGGGCGGGGGTCATGTGGGGCATCCCTGGCCTCGGAGCCATGTGCGGAGGCATTCCTGAGAGCACAGCAGATAGACCCAAGATGAAAAATTGGGCTTATCCCTCAGCAACATAGAGTAACACAATAGGAAACTTACAAGTGCAAGGGGCCCTCGATTTACACAGCCCCGTCACACGTTTTGACAGCGTGCGATTAACTAGTTTGCGCAGTGGCAAAAAAAGTAATCTTGCAAAAGAAGCCATGCTCAGTTAGCGCTGTCCTGACTGTTTTTCCTTTGATTGTTTTGCATGTATCCAACTATTTCCTGTTAGTAAGAATTTACTTCAGCTTTATCGTAGGTTACTGAGAGAACACTGCGAGTTCTGACTTGCAAACAAATTCAGGTTATGTCACCGCCGTACGAAAGAAACATTGTCGTAATTCCAACCAGTAAAAAATACAGTGTACCACAAGAGACCATCGTGTGTGCAGCTGGACATTATCCAATTTCACCAAGGTAGTCTGAAAATGATTTACCTGTTACAAATGAATTTTTGTTCCTCTCTCTATGCCAGCAATTGGGGATGGGCACATACCAGCTATCGGGCTGATACCAGCGTAATTTCGAGGTATCGGGTAATCGTGAAGACTGCCAATACTTAATACAAGAACTTCTGAGAAGTCCGTCCACCTCGCCATTAGTTGGCGCTACGCTGCGGCAGTTTAACACACCCTGTGTGCATCAGAAAGAAAGGGTTTTGCTCACAATTATCTGTCATTGTGTTAACTGAGATTTTATGTATCAAAAGTACTACTGATGTTGTCACTCTGTATTGGTCAGTACTCAAGAGTCAATACTCATACTGGCACTGGTCTGGGGGGAAAAAAATTAAATACTATCGAACGTCGCTATCCCAGAACAATTAAATGTTCTTCCACTAGAAGGCAGAAGTTCCAAATAGCCTTTGTCACCACCTGCTGACATTCGTACAACAGAATTATAACTTTGGGCTCAATTAGACGGGCCTAGATTTCACACCAAGTACATTAGTGAGTACATTAAGATGAAAGTTAACAAAATGGCATTGTTTTTGCAACATTTGTTTGATAGTGTGCCATGAGATTTTTTCTGAAGTATGCGCTTTGCCTCCATGAAGATGATAAAACAGAAGAGGCCACTATTTGCAGAAATAAAGCAAGTTAAAGAACACTTCACCACAAGGCAACTAACCTGGCGGCATACCAGGCATGCCTGGCATCATGGGAGGCATCATCCCACCCATTGGCATCATCCTGCAAAAGACATTCAGTTGAGTAAATTTCCCACTGCGAAAAGGACAGAACGTGTGATTCGACGCAAAATTCAAAATTGCGATCGTACCCTGGAGGCATTCCGTGCATGGGAGGCATGCCGTGCATCATGGGAGGAACACCTGGCATCATTGGAGGCATTCCTGCAACAATGATGGTAAAGAGCATTCACAAAAGTGACTGGAATGTTAGATGGAAGGCACAGGCTGCTCATATTGTTTTATTACTTTTAAGTTGATGTGTCTGACCTTGATATCCACCAGGAGGCATCCCCGGTCCACCAGCCACAGGGGGGATCCCTGGCTGAGCCATGGGCGCAGCATAACCCGCCTGAGGCGGCACTCCGGCCACCTGCTGCACAGACGGTCCAGGCTCGTCATCGTCGTCGTCATCGTCATCCGAGTCATCCGGGTTTTTCTTCTTGCCATCTGAAGGAATACGACGTGTGTGGTTTAAGCTTTGATTTTCCAACCAGTTTAGAATGCCATCTTAAATGTTCACCAAAAGGAGAACAAACCTTGCGATTTCTGTTCTAATGTCCGTCTCCTTTCTTGCATGTCTTTATCAGGAATCCCTTCCATCCCGTAGATCTCTAGCTCAATGTCCGTTCTACCAGGAATTGCATTTGGCACACTGTCAATAGTCTCTTTGTGTACCTGTAATGGAAGCAAAGTGAGCTTACAATGTACAGTACAACAAGATTAGTAGAACTGGCCAACCCACCTGCATGCAGTGAATGGCCAGGCCCGGGCCAGTGTATAACTTCTTGTGGCAAATGTGGCATTTAAAATGCTTCGCCTTTTGATGTTGAATGAGGATCTTTTCATCGTCAAAATCTCGATTGCAGTACCTTAGATGAGAGAGTCAAGGAAGGCTCTCGAATTACGCAACTCATGCAATCCAAAGCACACAGTTATTGAATGAGGAAGTCATTTCTAACTTTTTAATGGTTTGTTTGAATGTTTTTTTGGGGGGGGCAGTCTAATTAAGACTTTAATAATAGTAACTTTGAATCAATACGCTCTTTAACGCGAAGTCAATGAGCTGGCAGTTAATGTCGTCTAACATGCAGTCGACAAGGCTAACAACCTATTCGCTAACATCGGTTTGTGAGACGAAACAACGGAAACGGAGCTGAACTACGCTAATTAGCTTGCTTGTGACTATTACTATACTATAAAATTAATAAACACTGGCAGACAAACCAACTGGGCCGCACACAATAACGTTATATAAGCACTGCTTCGCCTACGTATCGATTAAGCGTCCGAGCTAGCTTGAGGCCCGTCCGCCTTTTGTCAAGCTAGGTCGGAACCGCTTCGCCTTCTAAATCGCCATTTGGGTCTCCGTTCAAAAGGATACCAGCACCAAGGCTTCATCTGCTTCTTCTTCTTTCTCCCCATAATTGAAACGAGTACTGAAAAGCAAGTTGTTAGTTTGTGGAATTCTTATTATCTCTTTGACAACAGCATGCTGTAATTCAACCACAACGCCGAAAATGGCGCCTGGGCGCAGGAAATACAAGCAGGCTGTGTCGCTCCACGCAAGTGACGTCACACACATACATACACACGTATACACTTGTACACGCGTATATACACTATATATATATATATATATATATATATATATATATATATATATATATATATATGTGTGTGTGTGTGTGTGTGTATATATATATATATATATATATACACACACACACACGCGTTAACTACTGTACCAAAAGTATGTTTATTTTAAATTATAAAATACACGCTTTGTATTATTGTTAGTGTAGTTTAATAATATTTCTACTATTCCGTCTGTACACGATTTTTGTTTCCGATGCCAGTATGGGCGTGTCTAAAAACCCGGAGCAGAGCAGAGCCTCGCGAGATTACATGTAGTTTGTCGAGTGGCCGCCTGATGGCGACAACGTTACAGAGGTGCTTTCATTCGGGACTTGAACTATTTAGGAACAATGTACTCTATCATACTGCACAACAAACACTACAGTTAGAGCAAACATTATTCCAATCAATACTGCGTTTATTCCAGGTACAGTCTTTACTGTATTTCCTTTTATTATTTTTCTAATTGCTTCGACTGCATTTTGCACGATGGTATTAATTTAATTTGCAGAGTACTGTCGTGTTTGCCTTTTCTCTTTTTTCGTATCACACCAAGGTGTGGAATTCCACTTTCGTTTGTGCACTAGAATGACATTAAAGGCTATTATATTCTATGTGAGTAAGTACTAGTCCAACGGCAATTTATTAATAGTTCAAAAAGTCAATAGGGGCCGAGCAAAGGGGCACACTAAATTGTCCATAGGTGCGAATGTGAGTAGGTAGGGTTGTTTGTCTATATGTACCCTGAGATTGGCTGGCAACCACTTTGGGGTGGAGTCTTTTGTATTTATGTATACAACAGTTTAATGTACTCCAGTATGTACAACCCCAATTCCAATGAAGTTGGGACGTTGTGTTAAACATAAATAAGAACAGAATACAATGATTTGCAAATCATGTTCAACCTATCTTTAATTGAATACACTACAAAGACAAGATATTTCATGTTCAAAATGATGAACTTTATTGTTTTTAGCAAATAATCATTAACTTAGAATTTTATGGCTGCAACACATTCCAAAAAAAACTGGGACAGGTGGCAAAAAAGACTGAGAAAGTTGAGGAATGCTCATCAAACATCTACTTGGAACATCCCACAGGTGAACATGCTCATTGGGAACAGGTGGGTGCCATGATTGGGTAGAAAAGGAGCTTCCCTGAATTGCTCAGTCATTTACAAGCAAAGATGAGGCGAGGTTCACCTCTTTGTGAACAAGTGCGTGAGAAAATAGTCCAATAGTTTAAGGACAATGTTTCTCAACATACAATTGGAAGGAATTTAGGGATATCATCATCTACGGTCCATAATATCATCAAAAGGTTCAGAGAATCTGGAGAAATCGCTGCATGTAAGCGGCAAAGCCGAAAACCAACATTGGATGTCCGTGACCTTCGATCACTCAGGTGGCACTGCATCAAAAACTGACATCAATGTGTAAAGGATATCACCACATGGGCTCAGGAACACTTCAGGAAACCAATGTCAGTAAATACAGTTCAGTGCTACGTCCATAAGTGCAACTTGAAACTATGCAAAGCAAAAACCATTCATCAACAACACCTAGAAACATCGCCGGCTTCTCTGGGACCGAGCTCATCTAAGATGGACTGATGCAAAGTGGAAAAGTGTTCTATGGTCAGACGAGTCCACATTTCAAATTTTTGGGGAAATTGTGGACATCGTGTCCTCCGGGCTAAAGAGGAAAAGAACCATCCGGACTGTTATGGACGCAAAGTTCAAAAGTCAGCATCTGTAATGGTATGGGGCTGTGTTAGTGCCAATGGCATGGGTAACTTACACATCTGTAAAGGCACCATTAATGCTTTAAGGTACATACCGGTTTTGGAGAAACATATGCTGCCATCCAAGCAACGTCTTTTCATGGACGCCCCTGCTTATTTCAGCAAGACAATGCCAAACCACATTCCGCACGTGTTACAACAGCGTGGCTTCGTAGTAAAAGAGTGCGGGTACTAGACACTAGATTGTGTGGCGCATTATGAAGCGCAAAATACGACACCGGAGACCCTGGACTGTTGAACAGCTGAAGCTGTACGTCGAGCGAGAATGGGAAAGAATTCCACCTACAAAGCTTCAACAATTAGTCTCCTCAGTTCCCAAATGTTTATTGAATGTTGTTAAAAGAAAAGGTGATGTAACACAGTGGTAAACATGACCCTGTCCCAGCTTTTTTGGAACCTGTTGCAGCCATAAAATTCTAAGTTAATGATTATTTACTAAAAACAATAAAGTTGCAGTTTGAACATTAAATATCTTGTCATTGTAGTGTATTAAATTAAATATAGGTTCAATATGATTTGCAAATCATTGTATTCTGTTTTTATTTGTATTCTGTTTTTATTTGTTTAACACAACGTCCCAACTTCATTGGAATTGGGTTTGTACATATCAAATCTACAAAATATCCACAATGGTAAAATATTAGTATTATATTAGTTATATCACAGCCCTGACAATACATAGGCAGACTATTTTTAACTCACTTTTAAATGGGATGCATACAAGATTTATACACAATGCAGACAGACCACACAATGCACACAACATACCAATACCTCAGAGTAAAAACAGCAAACACATTAATCTGTTTAAATACACAATAATCAGGTGTGTGCAAAGCAGTTACCAGAGTAACGAGGTTACAAGTACAGTACAGTTGACAGCTCAAGTCAATTACACAACTGTATTATGCTTTGACAGGGACAGACAGAGTAGTGATTTCTTTTCGAACTTTTTCATCGTGACATACTTAAGTGTGAACCGACACTAGTTTCGACAGTCAAGTCACACGTGTGCTCTTCTGTTTGTTTGGTTGTAACAATACAGATAGTAGGTCACCATCAATATTAAAACATCTTTGCTGACTTTCACAATCTCTAAACACAACAGTTTGGCATCATGTCTGAAAACTTACAATTCTGAATGGCACTTGTGCTTGTGTATTGAGCTGTATACACACATTTTGGTGCAGTTGCTACACACAAAGTCAAAGACACATGTAAGCGGTTCAGATAATATTGAGTACAAAGAAGCCTGAAGATAAAATGGAACTGTTATCTCCTATGAACTTGAAATTTACCATAATGTTGCATCTTACAGTAGCATAATGCTTATCGCTGATGTGCAATGAAAAACTCCTCCAAATTAGTATTCTTTTTTTTTTCTTTTTAGACAAAAATAAATGCATAAATAAAGCATGTTTTATTGGACACTGACATAATAGACCATAACATTTAAACTGAACCTTCAAGCGCACAATGACGACAAAAGGAAGAGTTGCGCAGACATACTTTCAGAGTTTCATGAGTAGGCACCATTGGGTTGAGTGTAGCAAGGAGCAGAGACTATGTCGACAAATGGAGATTTAAAAAATAATAAAAATTACAAATTCTAGGGTCAAAAATAAAAACAAATTAAGAACAAAGTATTATGACCTTATCCAATGCGCTGTCCTCGTACAGAATGGCACCAGAGGAAAAAGGCGTGTAGATGCCAGCTTTTACTGGATGTAAAGGAAGGTTTGAAGATGTGGGTGAAATGTCTAGATGTCTCTTTGTCACGTGAACAAATCTTCAAGCTTATACACGTCTGCTGAATCGCTGCCTGTTACGCCTCTGATACTACCTCAGAAGGCGGAATATTGCAGGATTGACTTCTGTTTTTTCCACTTTTGCCGACGGTTTGTCTCGGGGAAGTTCTACGATCCGTGAAATTCTAGTTGCACTGAACATTATATTATATTATAGAATTGGTACGACAAATAGTGTCGGACTTCCTTCAGGCTTCACATTTTTTAGACTGCTATGTAGGGGACGATGAGGATTAGGTGTGGTCACATGATTTTACATGCAGAGGTATTGTAAGGCTTCTAGAAATGCAGCAAGTGAATGAAAATGCAGAAAAGGGACATTTGCGTTGCAGCATCCTCGCACTGGCCGTAGGATGAAGATCAGGTCAACCACTGCGACTGATCCCGCATTCAAGGGGAGTCGTCCGCTTGACCGACAGAAGGACGAACGGGTGTCACGGTGGCGGGGGCAACCGCACGTCGAGCAAGCTGTAGGCGAAGATGTTCCAGAAGACGGCGCAGAGCACAAACAAGGTGTAGACGCAGAAAAAGATCCAAAAGAGGGACTGCTCCTGGAGCCGCTGCTCGTAGTTCTGCAGGACCACCACACCCAGCGTGAGCCCCACCATCACCCCGCCCAGGTGCGCTACGAAGCTGGGGTTGGGGCAAGGAGGAAAGGCTGGCGGGTAGAAGCGGAGCCACACCGCCCGGCCAAATTCCACACTCACTGCGTGCGTGTGTGTGTGTGTGTGTGTGTGTGTGCGCAAAAGACACAGAAAAACATGCTTTTGTTAATCAAACATTGGTTCAAATATCATTGTATACATATTCATATCTAAAAGTTACTAGAGCAAGATCAAGGCATAACTAAATTGATTTGAAAAATATATTCACTGAGATCACTGTCAGAGAGGCACTTTTCATTTTTACTTTCAAAATTAGCTCTATTTGCTAGATGCCAGAATAAAGACTATGATTTTTTTTTCTATGCAATTTGTCATGACTTTATTCAAAGGCAGAAGTTTACATACAGTAAGATTACTATGGTTTCAAACAATTTGAGAAAACTCAAATGATGATGTCATTTCTTGAGAAACTTCTGATAGGTTGTCAACCTATTGACAACATTTGAGTTAGAGAAACGTCTGTGGAAGTATTTGAACTAGGCACACCTGAAACACAACGCTCCTTTGTGTAAGATCATGGGAAAGTCAAAAAAATATCAGGAAGTCTGGTTCATCCTTGGGTGCAATTTCCAGATGCCCGAAGGTGCCACGTTCATATCGTGACTGTACAACAGGTAATTACAGTCACCATGTGATTCCCGAGGGGAAGAAGTTGGCATTTATTTGTGGTGAGGCACTTATTTGTTTAATTAGAGGACACACCCAGTGATTAATTGAGGCAGACCGTCTAATTAACTATTTGTGGAAATGTTAGGTCAATAATCAGACTTACTGCACACTAGAGCCATGGCCATCCGGAATAATTTAAACTGACACTTCATGCCAGACCAGTTCTATAAAAAAAGAGAAAAGAAAGACAGGACAGACTAAGACATTACCATCATGCTACAAAAACATACAGTCTTTTCATATCACAAAACATCATGGAATGTATGGCATGTGCAGATAGAGCCGCACCTGCTGATGGGCCCCCAAAAGAAGCTGCTTTGATGATGAAGCGCAGTGAACGATTTGATAATTATTATCTACACACGCGGACACACATTACCATGACTACATTGGCCAGGTGTGCAGACACCAGGGCGTACACCCCTCCAGATGAGCCCACCACGGGAGCCGTCATGTCGGTCACGGACACCGCCAGAGAGCCTGCAGAGAACAGACGCATCATATGTGAGACAACTTCATCTGGTTATTTTTATACAGAAAAATGGGACTTGCGGTAAATTATAATACAAGTGGCATAGTCTTTAGAGTCTGTGGATACGCCACTGAGCACCTTAAAAACACAAAGCAATCGACACAATATCACTGCCTGTCACAGCTGTTGTAAAAGAAAATGTAAAGGGCTGTCCATTTTGTAATAATGAAAAAATAAATATTGAGGAGCTTAGCGAGCTAAGCTATATGAAGCTAATTGAATTAGTGTTGGACTAGATGAGCGATCCAGACTTCATTCTTGACCCTGGAAGCCGCAGTCTCTCTATATTGCACCATACACACAAGACACTTCATTACACCGCTCAGTAATAATAATGCTCAGTTTTGATTGACATCCGTCAGCGAGGTATTACATAAACAAATATGTCAGTCAAATGATACCAAAACACTACAGCTAAATAAAACATACAAATGCATCTCAATCAATTAAAATATGGTGCAAAACTCTTTTATTTCAGTAATTTAATCTTACATTATATCAGTTCACTAAAGATAGATAGATAGATAGATAGATAGATAGATAGATAGATAGATAGATAGATAGATAGATAGATAGATAGATAGATAAAATCCCACATTCACCATCCCAAGAAATTTGAATACTGTTTTATACAAGAAACAACAGAATTTATTCTTAATATAGAAATTAGGTAGGAACGGTGTCATTGTGGAATCTGTATAATCTGAGTTTCATTGCTTGAATTAAATGACTAAAAATAAATGAACTCTTCTACATTATTGTAACTTATTGAGATGCACATGTATAAAAGATATACCAAACATTCATAATTTCAGGTTCCACACAATAGTATTTCGTTGGTTGAACACAAATATTGCATTCATGTTGGCAAAACAAAATATTCAGTGAAGATCACAACATACGATTGTCATCAAGAAAATATTACCGGTACTTCATGTTGTTATTATTTCTTCGTGCTCCTGAGTTGAAATTAAAACATGTCTCATCGGTGCCCTACAAACACTCAAAAGAGGACATTTCCTCATACATTCCCTCATCACTTCCCACGAGGCCTCTCCTGTTTTGTTTGTTTTTCAAAACACACATTATATATGAACAAATATTGTTTTCGCATGTGAATCTAACAAAATACAATTGCGCGCATGCAACGCAACCACACGAGAACTTTAAGTGTTGTATTATCAGTTGACTGCTACGTTTTTGTTTGTTTGTTGTTGTTTATTGTTTACAGCCCAGGATTTAGCTGTCAACATACAAGTTCATTGAGTCGCACAAAAGTGCATTAGTCAGAGGGTCATTGACCGGTCAACGACTCATGACTTGGCCTACGACCTCTGCCCTGACCCCCAGTGTACGCATGTGCCTGCAGCTGAGCTTCTGTCTGCTGACCATCCTTGTTCAGATCTTCTTATCACAGGCTTAAAAAAAAGACATTTTCAATAATGGGATTACATAGACATTAAAAAAAATTACAATTAATATAAAAAACAGGGGAAAACACGAGACCCGACTGTTATAGTAATGCGGAAAAACAAGGTTCATCGAAGACTCAAAATTGGAGTGTGAATTTGTCTACCATGCAACTGCGATAAATGCGACCCTAATGAAGACAAGTGGCATCAAAAATTGATGGATGGCTGATGACTGATGATGGATGATTGATGACTTTTTAAATAAACACTTGATTCATTATTTTCGTAATAATGCCCATGAACCAAGCTGTCCCATTATATTTTATAGCTGGATGACAAATTCAGCTGTCAGTGAGTAATGTAAAATGGAAATGACAGACTAGTAAACATCACAAAAATGTGACGACACATTTACCCTGATGTTTATTTGATCATGTTGATGTCTGAGAGGAAATATATAACTTGCAGGCAGACAGAGCAAACCAAAAACATTACGGTCAATACAAGCAGCCATCCCCTGGTCTCCACTGGGGGTCGATATCTAATTAAAACAGCTGACTTGTGTGTGCATGATTTATGTTGCGTTTCCTCATTTCACTCTGGCCTTAATTCTGTACAGGCCACTTCAGCTGGTATCCACAGGGGGTTTGTCACTGACCCCCGCGCTAACACACCACACACACACACACACACACACAAGCAACCACAGTGGGATATATTCAGAGACGGAGACAATTTGCATGAATATTTATCAAAGTCCTGAATGCAGCATTTCATATTCAGCAATTTGGTGCACTTCCCCTACTTCAGTAAGACACACACACACACACATATACAGACGACAATAGCCTGTGGTTGTTGAAGGATAATGAAGCAGGAAGGATGTGGGGACAATAGCTTCATTAAAACTTGAAATTCCATTTTTGGTTTGCTATGATTGAGTGAATTATTTGTGTGTGGTTGACATAGCTCTGCTTGCTATGATTCTTGTTGCAGTGCCATACTGTACATGTCGAGGGGGGCTTTCGAAAGGGCACTGCCCTACCCCCAAAAGACACGGAGCCATCTGTCCAGAAGACAAGTACGCACACGCACGGTTGGAAAATGATAGGCAGCTGAAAATCAAACAGACGGGGCGAGCAATTCGACTTGAAAGTTGAGACCATGGGCTCTATTTTCCTAGATGGCGCAGCACAAAAACTGCCGCATCCTGATTTTCAAGCAAGCGCAAGACTCGCTGCTCGTGTTTGCCAATTTAGCAGACCGGTTTGCGCCAAACTGGGCCTTCCGGCGCAACGAGGGTGTGTCCTTTGACACGCGCCCAGCGTAGTGACAATTTGGTGGCAGAAAGTCGGTCTAAACTTATGCCAGCTGAGACCATGTCTCAGTCCGGCGCAGTAGGTAGACCGCTGGTCTAACGCGATTTTGGTGACTTTGATCGGGGCACAGACAGACACAGCTATGGGGGGGCGGCATACAAATGATCGGGGGTGGGGATATATAGATGAGGTTCGCGGACATATTTAAGTCACCTGGAGTTATCATCAGCTCATTCAGTATTTAACAAGGGTACCCGCTCACACTGTCTGTTGCCAAACCGGCTTAGCGTCACGCACGGATGGCTGTGATTACGCATAATTCTCTTACACACAGAAGATGTCGCCATACGAGACTGTCATTGCGCCACATTTAAAGGGAATGAGAGGAGTCGCTTTGATTTTACGTGATTTTAAATCGGCTGTGTTCACTCCCACAGCGGCGCAGACCTCCCACTTTTAAATGGGCCACTTGCACCCGTCTGCAAAATTACCAACACCCGGTCGAACCCGCCAGAGGACAGCTTTACGCCGGTCCCAAAAACAGAGCCCCATGTGTTTTTCTCTCTGCATGTACAGTAAGTGTGTGCGATTAGAAAGAACATGTATGCACGTTGGACATTACTATAAACTCATTTAGTGCTTGTTGGCACGCCCACCTGCCAGCACGCCACACCCGTAGACCAGTCCGATCCTCACCACCCCGTGGACCATCTCCAGAGGGACGCCCACCAGCAGCTGCATGGCCATGTTCAGGCTCAGGTGTTCAATCCTTTCGCACACGCACACGCACAAACACACAAAATTATCAGGACATAAGGGTTTAGTCGCACTAACCTGTTACTCTGGGCTTTAGGAGCTTGACTAAATATTCACCTCCGGAAAATGCAAAAAATGTCCATCCTTCGTTTGCATGAGTCTAACAAATAGAAGCAAAGCGAAGGGTCTTAAGGCAGCTGTGAAGATTCAGAAGCGACGCGGAATTAACAACACAACATTACAAATAAGTCATGCTACACTAATGTAGCAGTTGTCTTGTTTAGAGTCCTACCGCTAGCTTATTATTGCTAGCGCTGCTATTTTGCTGAAGCGGAATATGCATTTTCTTTAAATTTGAGAATCGCTCTTGTGCACGTTCGTGAGCGGCATGGCTTTGGTCACAGACAGGCGGTGAAGTGACGCTGCATTTAAATCTTGCAAGCAGTTTTAACATTGCAAACCTCCCCTTTAAATACTAACGTTGGCCAGTGTGGCAATGTGGAGGTTATCCTAATTTATGATTTAATATTTTGCATTACTTATGCATATTGTTTACTTCGGTGTTGTCACTGCTTGGTGGAGTTAATTACGTGCAATTTGGGTGCCTGCAAATGTGGCTTGTCTCATGTGTTTCTGCCTCCCTTGAAACATTCATGTAAGTTGATATAATAATGATATAATATCGGAATTCTGCCCTTGGAACTGCAGTGTAAATCCAGCCAAGTATTTGCTTTTTCAGGCACCACAATGCCTGTTGTAGCACAAAGAACATTGTTTTTACACATTTTCACGCAAAACGTGGAAACACAAACCAAGGCAGGAGATAAATTAACACTTTTTCTGTGTTTCCTCGTCCTTCATAGCGGCAGTGTCCTTCCTTCCAAACCTCATTTAGCAGCAGACACGCACACAGCTGTGTCCAAAAACCAAAAGCGCAGCTGCCACAATAATCCAGCCTCTCTTCTTCTGTCACACTTGCTCGCTTTCGCAGTCTGAATTAAAGCTCCAGCTCTGTTTAAAGTTTGCTTAGGGATAAATGACAAACTCGCATGCGGAAGCAGCAGTAATTATGGCCGACATAAAAGCGCCGTGTTCTGGTTGCGTTGAGCACACAACAAAGAGCCGAAACAGGAATGAGTGCAAACTTTCCCAGCAAACAAGCACGCAAACAATTTCCACTAAGTGTGCCTATAATCTATTTAGTGCATGACAAACCAGCTGGGAGATGGTTCAATGATAAGGGTGGAGACAAAGGGGGGTTTTAATCATGTCGGGGGGGCTGTTGAAAACCACAAGAACACCTCCAGGCCAGATAACGGCATCTGACACTGAGGGATGGCCTCTAAGGCCAAACCGCTATGACTGGTATCACTGACTCATGCAACAGAGTTCATTTAATTTAGCTTACTTCGTTCAAACGTCACCGGATAGCTAACCTCGGTCTCGCAAGATTTTCTGACGATGGACTGATGTGGATGACATCGGGTTGGTATCTCGCCTGGACTTGTCCCCAAGTTTAATTCTTTCCTTGACCATGTTTTTAACTCAAAACACTCATATCTCAAATCATTTTTCCCCATTGAAATGAATGAAAATGCCATTAATCCGTTCCAGCCCCCCCCCCCCCCCCCTCCAAAAAAAGTAGTTTGTAGTTTTTTTTAATGAGGAAAATTAACACTCTATAGCATTATATTTTATAAAACATACACCTATAAAACATACACCTGGGGGCAGTACAAGGCTCTACTCTACATGGAGACTCAGTTCCTCTCTGGGCTGATCAGTACAGCAGTAATATTAGAAATTCTTCACAGAGGATTAAGAATATATGCCCATGATTATTGTTATATGATCTTTCTGTGTGTTTCAGTACCATTTGTGTTCAGATATCCTTTGCTTAAAGAGTAACAACACCACCACATAGATGCTAATTGTTAGCCTGTGTGGCTATGGAATTTCCCAGTGTATGTTAGCATTCCGGTAGCGGCGGCTATGCGGTTGTTTTAAGAACATAATGTGTAATTCTCTTTGTTTAATGTTTTCTTTTTCAGTAACCTTCAGCTGGCAGTGGCAACAAAGAGGAAAAGAACCATCCGGACTGTTATGGACGCAAAGTTCAAAAGCCAGCATCTGTGATGGTATGGGGCTGTGTTAGTGCCAAAGGGATGGGTAACTTACACATCTGTGAAGGCACCATTAATGCTGAAAGGTACATACAGGTTTTGGAGAAACATATGCTGCCATCCAAGCGACGTCTTTTTCATGGGCGCCCCTGCTTATTTCAGCAAGACAATGCCAAACCACATTCTGCACGTGTTACAACAGCGTGGCTTCATAGTAAAAGAGTGCGTGTACTAGACTGGCCTGCCTGCAGTCCAGACCTGTCTCCCATTGAAAATTATGAAGCGTAAAATACGACAACGGAGACCCCGGACTGTTGAACAGCTGAAGCTGTACATTGAGCAAGAATGAGAAAGAATTCCACCTACAAAGCTTCAACAATTAGTGTCCTCAGTTCCCAAATGTTTATTGAATGTTGTTAAAAGAAAAGGTGATGTAACACAATGGTAAACATGACCCTGTCCCAGCTTTTTTGGAACGTGTGGCAGCCATAAAATTCTAAGTTAATGAGTATTTACTAAAAACAATAAAGTTGATTAGTTTGAACATTAAATATATTGTCTTTGTAGTGTATTCATTTAAATATAGGTTGAACATGATTTGCAAATCATTGTATTCCGTTTTTATTTATGTTTTACACAACGTCCCAACTTCATTGGAATTAGGGTTGTAGTTCCCACGATGTGCAACTCACCCGGTGTGCATGAAAATGTAGGTGAGGTATCTCCAGGCCTGGGCCCGGAGCTGGGGGTGGTAAGGTAGCGGACTCTTAAGGAATGATGGGCTGGACACTTGCAGAACCAGCCGATCCAGATGACAGCCATAATAAAAGAAAACGAATACCTAGGGCAGTAAATACAGGCAGCAGCGGTTATTTGACAATGAATGATATGAGCCAAAATATTACCTGTAATTAAATAAATCTATCTCCTTATGCATCACGAAGACACAACTGAATACAAACATTGGTCACTTCTACTTCAAAGAAAGAAACCTTGACGAAGAAGCAAAGTGTCAAGGCATATGCCTCAACCGGTTGGCTTAAAAAAGGAGATAAATATAGTAGTATAGTCTAGGACCCAGAGTGGAACATTTTAAGATTCGGATAGTCAACCAAAATAAGGTTAAAAAAATACTCACCAATGATGCCTGTCAGACATGTAATGGGGAGTAACCGACAGTGAAAATCTCCTGTTTGTTGGAAAGCTGCTTCAGTCATTTGCATTTAGCTACATGCTATTTACATTACTATCTGGTTAGTAATTGATATTTATTAATTAATTGTATTGTTCAAATTACACTGTAGAGTTATACCCATTCCTATGTCGCAGCAAGTTCCATTTCTGGTTCTGTGGTTATCACATCGACCATCACGAGTGGAATCTACTGTGGTGGCATCATGCGAAAGCCAAAGAAAAAGCTAAACACATTGATAATCCTTTAAATGCTCACATAGCCAAAAATATTTTATCTTGATGTCTCGCATGAAATATTTTTTTTCCCCCACAAAATGGTGGTTGAGCTTTAAATTGTAGGGCTTAGTTCCACTTTGGAGGTTCCACCTGTACATAAAGAACCTGCTCAAACTCCAGTAGTTGACTGATGAGCCTGTCAATATTATCAAGCTGTGCAACCTTAATACTAACAGACAGCGACTTCTTACAGTGAAAAACCCCAGTGAAACCACCTCGTTGTCATGGCGATGCACCCGTGCAATCTAAGTCCCCTACTAATCAGACTGAGTACGGACGGATACTTGGCGACATTATGATTTCTAAGATCAGACTGCTTTTTTTTGTAAGTAGGCATGGTAACATGGCAGCTTCTAGCTTAATGTGTAGTAGTGATGAAAACAAATACATCAGCGCTTGTACATCATAATACATCATAGCTTGAGTTTCCAGGCTCTCTGGAGTGCAGTGTTTCCCAGCCTTTATTGAGCACATATTGTACATGAAATAAATCTCATGGCACACTACCAAACAAAAATGTCACAAAAAGTGTATATGCTAAAAAAGGATTTAAAAAAAGATTATCTCATCTTACTTTACTCACAAATTAACATCTGGGCCTGTTAAATCGAACACAAAGCTATTAATCAGTTGTATGAAAGGCAACAGGTGGATACACAGATTAACTGCCCCTTCTGCCATCTAGTGGGAGACCATTTTATTGTCCTGCCTGACACGATACGTAGCTGGCATGGAGAAATTAACAAGGATAATTTTTTTTTTAGTAAATAAAATTTTTTTGGACCAATCACATTCAGTACCATTGACGGCTTTAGAAGTCAAATATCCATGTTAACTGGGAAGGCTGGCAGTGAATGAATTGGCTAATTTCTCATGGCACTTTAACAATGTTTGGGAATCAGTGATCTTGTGTGTCAGCTGGAATCTAAACACTGGTACACCTCGAATGAGGAAATAGGTGAAATTTAAGCAGAAGAGGACGAAAACTCTAAAGGTGTTTGTTGTTGTTTAATACAACAATTAAGCAGTCACCATAGTAGTTAATGGATAGCAAAAAAAAACTAAATAACTGCATTTGGTGTAATCTTATTCACTTGTTCTTATTTCCTCATTTAAGTGGTATTCCTGTGCCAGCTAATATGGGAAAACAAAACACATCCTATCCTGTGTTTAGACATGTGAACAAACAAAGTTATGCATCCCTCTAATAGCACCACCATACTATAGTAACCCCCAATGTTTGTAAGATACATCTTACAGCACAGTGATTCTCAAAGTGTGGTACTAGTACCACAAGTGGTACGCAGGCTAACTCTGGCGGTAGGTGAAAGAACCACTCCTCAAGTACAGTTCAGCTGTTTCACAGTTGTGTCACATTATATGTTAGTGACTTGCAAAAATATTTTCATGAACACTTACCCTACTATGCAACTGTATTTTAATGTTGTCATGCTGGTGGTACTTGGAGCGCTCAGTATTTGTTTTTAGGTGGTACAGTACTTGGTGTAAAAGGTTTGAGAACGACTGTTCTAGCATTTCAGTCCGTCTCTCCTCATTTCTAACTCGATGTTTTACCTCAAGAATGGTGATGGTCAGAATCAGCCAGGGCGGGGGCCAGTAGTTGTAGCTGTCAAAGTACCACTTGCGATCCACTTCGCGCGGCAACGTCTCGTAAGCGACGTGTCGGACCAGGCGCTGAGAAAGACCCAGACCGACCTCATCCCGCAGACTGCTGCCTTTAAGGTGCCTGCCCCCCTGCAGGATTGCCCTCCGGAAACTATTAGAGCGCTTGTTGCTCATCTGGAGAAAAAAAACACATTAGGACAGAGTTGAAGTGTTTTAATGCACTCCCTGATCGTGTCGTGGTACGCTCGCCTGATTTTGGCACAGACGGCGTGGCTTCAATTCCCACTCAGTGACAGTGTGAATGTGAGTCTTCAATTAATCTACCATGCGTGTTTCTGGAATGTGGGAGGAAACCGGAGAACCCGAAGAAAACCCACGCAGGCACGGGGGAGAATATGCAAACTCCACACAGGAAGGCCGAGCCCAGATTTGTGCTAACCAGTCGCCCGCTGTGACGCCTCCAACTTACAACGTTACCCTTAAAAATAAATGGCTTACAGATGATTTGATTTTGGGAAAAAATGCACCCTGTGTGTTTTTAATAGGCAATGGAGAATCTCCCTAACAACCCAGGCTAAAGTTAGTTCCTCCCCGACATGCAAAGCTAATCTCTCAATCGAGAAGCTTCACTTCAACATAATTCCTTGAACCACTTAAGCAACCACAAAAGCAAATAAAGTATGTCTACTTCAAGTTTCTTGCCTAATGGGTTTGTCGTTTTTATTTTGGCAGAAAATCTGGACCAAAATTGCAAATTTTCTTCACTTTAACCAGTTTTCCAAGCATATATTTTTGAGCAAATCCCTTGATTTGGAGAATAGTTGTACACTAAAATGTTGGCTGACCACTATTTTTGGTTGGTTGGATCACGAGGTGGGGGTTGGAGGACCTTTTGTCTCATATTCATCTTTTGGTGTCAAAACCAAATGTTTTCCTTCTTGAGCAAAAATAAAATAATCAGACTCACTGTTCCAATACATTTGGAGGGGACTATACTCAGTCAACATTTGAGATCCAATCAATGTATGACTGAAGCCTGATAACACGGCAGTCTGAGCACAGGCCACACAGACTATAGAATGCCATTATCATCGCCTAGCAACCAACAAAAACCCTTCCCCTCACTGCTGTCTGCCTCCAAGGAGTTCAACTCCAAACAAAAACGGCCTTTTTAATGGGGTGGGCTACTGAGTCTTACGCAGTGGAGCCATGCCATTGCTTTCATAGATTCTCTGTAAAATTATTCATTTTTTGGGAAAAAAAAACTCAAAGTACCAATTAGTTACCAAAGATGGTATTTTCTCCTCGTGAGGATGTGCAGTGCTGCTGTCATCAATGTGCCTTGCAGCTGAACTTTTTATAACGGTGTCCATGACAACATAATAACTGCCTCCTCACTTCTCCCCTGCAGTCTGCCTCACCTTCCATGATCGCGATCTTATTTCTATTTCATGGCCCATAAGTCAATTCTGCTATTGTTTTGTGTGCCCCCAGAGAGTAGAAATTGTTTTTAAGGGCAGTGGAACATATCAAATAGAAACAGTAAAATAAGTTATTCTGTAACATTACATTAATTTTAGGGTTTATCAGGGGTCATAAATCAGTATACGGCCTACAAGAGCATATGAGTCTACTTTTTAAAAAATAAAACAACAGATGAAACTGCTATAAAAAGTCAAAAACATTAAATGCACAAATGCTAATAATATACAATGATAAAAATGTATAAATTATATATTTTCATAAATATAGTTTGGCTCTTTTGTGGCTCCAAATGGCCCCTTAGCATTTATTATTTAGAACAATTAGTAAACAATGTTAAAGGATACACTTATTGTCAAGTGGTACGAGTAAAAAATAAAAGCGTGACATTGGAAAGGTGTGCCGTTATGATAAATCTTGAATATAATACAGAAGGTATAGAATAAAAATACTAATAGTGAGGGGAAATTGGAGAAAAAAGTAGTAAAAAGTCAAGAAGCGTTTCGAGCACTATTTCATAAGACCTTTAGCGTCTCGGCAGGGATAAGTGTTTGGAGAAGTTTAGCAGAAGCCAATTATTTCCGCCTTTATGTGAGGAGAATAGAAGTGTGGGAAAATGATTAGGAGTTACCATGGCCACTTTGGGGCCGAACAACAGCGACAACGCAGGCAGGGAGATGCTCTCACACACACACCTGGCTTTCGATCCCGAAAAAAACATCGCATTGCACTTCATTAACACACACCGTAACTCTAAAGTCAAGTCTGGCAACTTGAATAAAATGCCAAAATGTGAGGACTGGCCACAATATCCCATGTGAAGTGACTGTAATTCCTCTCTTTATTGTATACGACACAAAAAAAGTGACGCTCTGCCCCATTTAGACACTGGTGAAAGAAGTCGGGGAAAAGGAAGAAGAGGAAAAGGTTAGAGGGGATAAATGCTTATTCAAGAAGCAAAAATCACATAAGAGGTGCGGAAAATGGTGGAGCAAGAAATAGAAGACAGATGGAAAATATGACAGTAGCAGAAGTGTGTTAAGCTTGATTGAAGGTTTGGTTTCCTTTGGCCTGGATCAGACTACAGGATTTTAGCCTCGATATTGGGCCGATTAGCGATCGCGGTCCGATATATTTTGTCGGGAACGACAAAACTTGTTGTCATGGGACATAATCCACGACCAACAGTTTTGGGCCTACGACGCCAAAATGAAAAGTTTCGCATGCTTGATTTTTGGGATATCTTCCGTGTCGTGTGACATATCAACGACAACTTTTCGATAGCTCACCTTGACGTCGACCAGTAGGATTGCGTATTGTGACCGACTCTGTGGCCGTTATCAACATTTATTCACTTGCACAAACCAATGTTTCCCGAAAATTTAGAGCATGATTCAGCGGAACGCCGGCATGTTTACATATAAACGTTAGTGCTAGCACTAGCTAGCGAGGCTACATAACGTGAAAGACCAAATTTGTCTTATAGTCTGATTCAGGCATAACAAAGAGACATTTCACTCCCATCTTCAACGCTGCCTGGCAAGTTGCCATTTTAACGCTGTTCTGTACAGAAAAAAAAAAAGCAGCGCCGACATGCAGGGATGAAGTTAACGCACCAATTTTTCTTAGTCATAGTTAGCATTCGAGATTGAACAGAAGGCGGGATGACACCCATGTTGTCGCTGTACGATAATTCCCAAGTCACACATTTGAGATTTTTAATTTATGGGGAAAATGGCACAATATGCAATACCGATAGATTTCAATTGGAGCAATTTTTAAGCATTTTTTAAATTACGTTATATTAAAGCACAGAGATAAGGTTCGAACTGCATAATGTCACAGTACCTTACAATAATAGTAAATATACTTTTTAAGGATGAAATCTGCCTCTCATTTTTTATGGACCCATAGTCCTACTGCGTATGTTTGTCATGATGGAGGTACTTTGAGAGCTAGGTATATTTTTAGGTGGTAGTTGGTGTAAAAAGTTTCCATCCTGGCCTTGCTTTGTGCACGGAGAACACAAAGGAGCCTTTTCCAAACTGTTCCCACAAAGCGGGGAGCCTTGAATTGTCAAAAATGTCTTGGGGCCCAGTCACCTAAATGAAAAGGTGCCTGTCTCAACACTTTTGTCTATTTAGCACAAAAAGAGCTGGCTCAATGGTGGCGCATAGTTCCAGATTTTAATGAGACAAAGAATTGAGTCCTGATTCAGTGAAAGATTTAAGCGAATCCATTCAATACTTTGCAAGGCGTCAGATTCTACTCTTTGGCCAGATGACTGTATTTTAACAACACACAGTATGGCCTTTATATTTTCATGGATCAGCGTTTTATGAATGATTTTGGCTGATAAGTCTTGGCTTACAGCGGGCACTTATTGTACAGTCCATCAGTGTTTGATTGCGCTTTCTTTGTATAACTATATTAATTTTGATAGCTTTTAACACCAGAGTGTCGTCCTATTAAAAATGCAATTTTGTCTGGAATATTTTGGGGTTTGGATGTAGTTCGATGTAATGGATGTTTTTAACCTATAGACCAGTGGTCCCCAACCACTGGGCCGCGGACCGGTACAACACATACGTTTTTAGTTTATCTACCAAATTACAGAAACCCAGTCTAACCTTCCTCCACGCATGCCATGTCTGACTTAAAGAGAGCCCTAAATCGCAAATGTTTCGGCTATTAAACAAAACAGTATAGGCCAAAAAGTCCAAGGAAAATCGGAACCAAATGACAAACAAAAACCCTGAGCTCGAACGACAACGGAGTGAGATGAGACAAAATGACTTCAGTGTTGCATTTTCTCCATAACTTTTGTGTTTCTTTTCTCAAAGTTTTCACATAGCTGACTTTTCTGGGAGGGAATCAATTCTCACTCAGTGCCACAGTCACGATCACCCAGTGACTGCCCAGGTTGTCTGCCTTTCTCCCAAAGTCAACTGAACAGCATAAGCAGTACAGAAAATGGATGGAGACGAGACTAAATAGTTTGGCCCTTTTGCAACAATTAACAATTTTAAAATAATTCAAAAGCTCAAATCCAACCTCTGTTTCCTATGGCGAAAGTCTGAAATAACTCAAGGTCAAACAGTTTCCTGGAGCGAATCATGTTTGACTAAAGTACTGGGATTGGGTACCCTGGAGATGGCTTGAAGTGGACTTTGGTCAAACATCAGTTGGCAGCAGTTTCAAGGTCAGTGAAAGTAGGGCAAGGTGTGAGGTAAGACGGAAAATGTATCATCTGTCAGAAGCTCATTTCCTATTACACCGTCTTTGGACCTCGAAGCTGAACTTGGAATACCAAAGGCTCAATGCCCCTATTGATTGAGATACTACGGCAAGGTATTCTTTTATTGGTTAGTTTAGGAGTTACATTCTTAACTACTAAATGACCGATGAACCACCGAGCATATCCAATTAAGAAATACAATAGGAAATACAGTCTTACCAGGTTGACAAAGTCCTGGTAGCAGATCTTTCCATCAGAGTTACCATCAGCGAGGGCCAATAGGACTTCGAGCTTGTGGGGGTCGAGCTCGGAGCCATGCGTCGCCAACAGGTCCCTGAAGCGCTCGGTGCTGATGAAGCCCGAACTGTCCGGGTCGTACTATAGATGATCACACATACGAAGACAAGGCAGATTGATTTAACAGGAGCTGATATGTAATATGTTTTCATGAAAGGTATGAATAGGGGACATTTACGCTTGGAATTGAATTATCATTAAGACATGCAGAATAACTAATAAGCTATTTCCAGATGAAACAAAAAAATAATAATACATTTGTTCTACACGCCATAGCTTCCATGTAAAAACTACGACTGTCACCACTGTCAGCAATTACAATCGCAACATGGTTAGGTTTTAGTTCAAGTGCAACAAATAAAGCAAAGAGAGAAAGAGTCAGCAGGACAATGGGCAGCAACACGGAGCTTGGCAAGCAGCCATGTTCTGCTCCCTGAAGACTAACTGAAATAATGAACTTCAATGCAACAGCTGACACACCGCCAATATTGCTTTGGGAGTGGTGTACACACACAAATACTCTTTGATTTTGGACCTGACAAATGTTAACGCTTTGGGTGAGGTCTATGCCTTTGGAGGGCTACTCTTCTTTCAAATGCTTTGTCTTTGGTTGATTGCTTTTATCTGGTAAATATGGTCATAGATGAATGCGTTTGGGAACGAAGTGGAAGAGTTACAGATGCTACAACAGATGTTGTCAAAGGGGAGCTGCAGCAGCTTGAGAAAAATAAAGACTAAAAATGTTAAAGGCAACATAGAGGGATCTTTTTTTTTTTTTTTTTTTTTTTTAAGTCCTACGATAAGACACCACATGGGTGGAACAGAAAACTCTATTAAAATTATTTGCTTACGAGGTTGTGATAGTAAAATATAGTGGTACCGCGAGATACGAATGACCCAAATTACGGGTTTTTTGGTCGATACGAGCTGTCGATCCAACGTGAAAAGAGAAAGAGAATTACAAGTTGTATATTTAAAATGACTACAAAGCCTCCGTGACCTGAATGCTAACATACAATGGGAAACTCCATAGGCACACAAGCTAACAATTAGCATCTATGTGGCGCTGTTGAGTGCTGCAACACATGGAGACAGATCATATAACAATGCTCACTGGCATGGATTATTTATCCTCTGCGAAGAATGACTAATATTACTGTCGTACTGAGAAGGTCAGAGAGGAGCTGAGCCTTAAGTACAATATATCCGTATGTCTGTCTTATACTGCCCCCAGGTGGTCAAGGCTCGTAAACCAGAATGAGCAGCACAATTGAAGGAGAAAGTGTGACAAAAAACGTTTCATTTTCTTGAATTGTATTCACACGTTCTCTTCTGTTCTTTTTTTAATAAAATGCTATTTTTCTCATAAAAAAAAAAAAAACTTTAAAAAAAAAAAGAAAACTTTTTTTCATTAAAAAAGTTATTTTGGGAAGGAGGCTGTCATGGATTAATGGCATTTGCATTCATTTCAATTGAGAAATATGATTTGAGAGAAGTTACCAACGTGATGAAGGAAAGAATTAAACTCAGCTGTACCAATATCCCACCCTGATTTGTCAGATAAATTGCTATTCATATCTTCCACGCCCACGCTGAGAACTGTGAACCAGTTCTCATTCACAGTTTGTTATGTGACACCAGGCAGCAAACAGAATGTGTTGATCTTGTGTGGGAGACGTACATACTGTACTGCTGCTGTTGCTGTATGCAGAAATAAAATACATTGAAAAAAAATAATAAATTCACACTTAGCAAGTGCACTTGTACCAGGCATGAGGACAGCAGCCAAAACATTTAGCATCTGCTGCAGAGTTTGCGGAATGTACGTATTCGCTCCCTAATGAGAAAAAGCAGGCCGACGATGATTAAACTTGCACTGCATCTCTTAACACTCGCACAATATTGTCCCCGGGAAAGTACACCAAACACACCGCACCATAGATTCCTTATGCGCACACGTACACACTTTCTTGATGCAAAAGTGAAAGTGAAGATTTGTTCCACACAAAGAACCAACCTAAATCAGTAAATCAGCCAGTTTCTGCTGCAGGCATTTTCCCGAGATGAAGTAAAAAAAACTTCTACAGTAAGCAGTGTCACACTAAGACAATGCGCGTGCGTGTGTGCGCGTGCGTTTGCGTGTTCTCATTGTCATATTGTTTACCCGAGAATGCGCGGGGTCATTTCCAAACAGGGTGAAAGGATTAGAGTTCAATCCAAGACCCTCGCAGTACACCTCCCCCACTTCCCTCCCCCAATATACAAACATTAACACACTCATAACCCTTAAAAGCTTCATCACCGAGAGCTGCCATTTGTTTGCCGGTTTATTTCACACAGAACCCAACTAAGTGGGACATTGCCGTGTGTGTTTCACACAGCTTCACGGTATCCCAAAACATAATACAGATTTGTTTTTATCATATTCATACCCCGCATAATTTGTGATATTGCGGGATTTGGAGTATATGCTGATTTTTTTAATTTTTGGGGGTAAAATAAATGCTTAATTAAAACTGTAAAAAAAACAAAAAAACTGGAAAAAGTTACTAAAACACATTACAAGGAATAAAGTATAAATAGTGTACAGTACTACTGTGCATTACTGTTTAACAGTAACAGCATTACTGTTTGTTTAATAGTTTAAAGGGTGTTTATTATGAGTATAGAAACTGTTTATTAGAGGATGGAAGATTAATAAGGTTCATACAGCTTTAAAATATGTATAAATAATACAAAAAAACATTTAGAATTTTTATTATTTTATTTTAAATTTACACCCCCCCCCCCCAAAAAAAATAAAAAATAAAAACGCAATTTATGTGAAAGACAATTACTTTTGTTCTCGTGTCAAAGTCACTATGTTTCTCAGACAGCCAAATAACAGACACCAAAACAATTAAAGAGTTGATTACATTTGGCTGTTATCTCCACTAATAGTTTCCCAGCCCAGTAATACTTCATTTACAAAACACACACAAACGCACATACATTACAGTTTGTGAGACCCGTAAAAGAGGCAACGGGCCGGTTTGCAGGCTGGATCTGCTCGATCTACACAACAATGACGCCAATTTCCTGCGAGGTTTACCAGGTTGTGTAGCTTGACTATATGTGCCCTGGGATTGGCTGCCGACCAGTTCAGGGTGTACCCCGCCTCTCACCCAAAAGTCAGCTGGGATAAATTTCAGCTCACCCGCAACCCTAATGAGAACAAGTGCTATACAAAATCAATGAATATTATTATTGCAGTATATACTAATGTAGTATAATCATTTTTATACTTTCACAAAGATACTTCAGTATCAACATGGCTGCAGAATTTATTTTAAAAGAGCTTGTAGTTGCGAGCATTTTAATGTTATTTGAAACAAAGTTACTGTCTGTGACCAAAGAAGCTTAGAAAACATTGAAAGGTCAATGCCTCAGATTGAAACAAGTACGCATACAAGATGCACAGATTTAATACTCAATACATTCACGAACATAATAAGCAGTCATAATGAGAGCATCTTTGTCGCGTGGGAAATGAAACTGCAGTGAGGCGAAGCAGAGGTCACTGGGGGTCTTTCAGTTGGGCGGAGGTCGCAATGAGGGATTGCATACTGAAGACAATGTCGTGTGTTTTACATTTTCATTGTAAAAAAAACATAAATATTAAGGACTTGCCTAAGGCTAAAGAAATGCCCAGCCTACAATGAAATACACAGAAAGGAAACAAAAACAAAACCAGAAATGTTAATATCTTCGCCTCCGGGTGATTGACTGAGTCCATACAAAAAAACATCAAAGCAGCTTGTGAAACTATATTTAAAAAAAAAAAAAAAAAAAAAAAAAAAAAAAAAACACTCATGCTCAATAATTCCAACATAGATTGAAAACTTATTCTTGAAAATAAAAAACGTGAAGTGATTTTTTTGTTCTCTTTAACGTAGACTATTTTCTATTCTCTACTGTTACATTTGACTATCATGAAAGATTCTTATTTGTAACAACGACAATGTTAAGTGCTTAGTTAAGTGTTAAGTGCAACTGAAGTTAAAAAAAAAAAATGTTTACTATTATGACAGACGTGGCAGAACAAATGAGTTATAGCTCCAACCAGAACAAAAAACACAAATTTGTGGAGCGTTCACGTCAGAATCTACTGGAACTCGCCAACTATCCTTAAAGATGTCATCGGCGCATCACGCGAGACCATCTTTTATGCTGCATTCGTAAACAAAATCCTGCAAAACAGTTTATGTGCTTAGGTGCTGCTGTTCTGGTTATCGACCAGCCACTGTGGCGGAATGGAGTTCAAATAGGCCCAACACTAAACTATTTTCATGTCTGTGTGTGAACTATAGTATCTACAGACTGAAATTCCGCTGTTTTATCTTTTTTTTAAAGCTTAATTGATGATAATAATTCATTTTCATAGAAGAGTTCCTCAAATTGCAATCCAAAAAAAAAGAGTAGACTCGGTTATTTCACGAGAAACAGCCTGTTTCCAGCTTTTTCTTTTCTTTAGTAATCAGCAGTAGAACATGGGGTGGTTTCAACAAAAATACCGGTTTCTGACCAGAAAAAAAGTTTTTGTAGAAGGAAACTTGTTAAGTAGAAAAGTGACTTTGAGGCTAATATTTGTTTGCTTTTGTGACAAAGCAAACTATAAAACAACAATAAGACTTTCGGTGGTAAAATGATAATTGACTTGACATACAACTGAGAAACGTGTCTTGAGTGACTCACATCACCGCTCGTGTGTGACTTTTTTTACAAGCTGTTCGCCACCCACTTTCTGGATTGTCTTTTTTTTTTTTTTTTACAATCACGACAAAATTTGTACTAACTACTGCAACACATACTCTATACCATACATAATTATCCATACTCTGTTCGAGCGTCAAGTGTCTAAAATTGTTCGACTTTCAACATGTTGGCATTTCTCGGCCTCATAATCGACGTGACATGCCGAGATTCACCGCCTAATTTTTATCTTCAACTCAAAAGCTGCAGTGAGCTCAAATCAAAAGGGATGCAACGCTGACGCCTACTGACATATGTTTGTCATTACAGTTATGTAGAAGATTGAATTTCACAGACAAGCTGGGCGAGAGACCTGCGCCGACCTGATGAAAAAAAAAAATTTACTTTACAAATATATTCGGCGGTGGCAGTGAACGGTTGGATTCCAGTTCACCAATATTTTTGTTTAATAATATAATATAAACGTCCATGGCAGTGAATGAGTGAATTATATAATGAAATAAAAATTTATTATTCAAACAAAGCATTTTTTTTCCATACAGGTTTTAAGTTCTTTTGTTGTTGTTTTCTTTTTTCTTTTTTTACCTCATCTACATTTAATCTGTCCCATCTGTCAATTTTAAAAATCAAATATGACCCTTGATCACAAATGTTTGCACACACCGGCTCTGGTCCAACACACATTTGGATTGGTGCTAGAGCAGTTTGCTGCATTGCTGACAGTACACACAGAAAAAGCCCAAAAATGCAATCCCTGAAGCCTTTGACCACATCAGACATGATGCATGCTGGGAGCTCTGCAGGACACAGTTTACACTGTGCATGGCAGCCATGGGCATGATTTACTGTCGACATGCATTTCCTGTCTCATTCTACGTGCTAGTTACCTCCAGGTTCAAATATTGTGCAATGAGTGACTTCCATTTTGCTTGCGTGACATGACAAGTGTGACGGGCAAAGCATAAAAACAAAACAGCGGCTCGTGGCGTTGCTTACGATTGGAAATGCCACATGTTACGATAGTAACATCCCCCTGCAGGCTGATGCAGGATGGCAGGCATGACCGTGGCTAATCACCGCGGCAACTGCCGTGACAAGACGCACGGAGCGTGGGTGTACTGCCAATATACAGGGTGGGCCAAAAGTAGATATGCACATTCTAAATAAACAGTTTCGTTTTTTTAGGGAACAACAATGGCAAATAACAACAATGCAAATAGAGAACAAAGAACACGCGGATTATAAAGCAATACTGGATGGACGCAAAAGGAAGGAAGGCAGAAAAGTAGTTTAAAAAAAAAAGGAAGACAGGATGTAAAATTAAAAGTGCAAGGAAGTAAGGGGGGCCGAAGGAAGGACGTCAAAAAGTAAGGCAGGATGTTGGGAAGGAAAGAAGAAAAAAAGCAGGAATGAGCTGTACGGAAGGAGGCAGGGAAGGAAGCCAGAAAGGCAGGTAGGATGGAATGAAATGACAAGCAGGTCTGAGGTGGAAGGTAGAAGGGATGGAAGGAAAGAAGAAACAAGCAGATGAAGTGGAAGGAGGGGGAATGAAGAAAGGAACGCAGAAAGGAGGGAAGGATGGAGATCGGGAAGGAAAGTAGAAAAAAAGCAGGTCCGAGGTGGAAGAAATGGGGTATGGATGTAAGGCAGTAAGGAAGGCAGGAGGGAAGGAAGAAAAGTAGAACAAAGCAGGTCCAAGGTGGAAGGATGAAAGGCATAAAGGAAGGTAGGAGGGATGGAATGAAGGAGGGCAGGAAGGAAGTAAAAAAAAGCAGGTCTGAGGTGGGAGGACAGAAGTAAGAAAAGGCAGAGAATCGGGTTCAAGCGATGGAAGGAAGGATGAATAAAAAACCAGGTGTGACGGAAGGTCGGAAAGCAGAAAAGTAGGTTTAAGCGAAGGAAGGAAGGATGTCAGGGCGCATGAATAAAAAAGCAGGTCCGAGGGAAGAATCAGCACCTCCAAATCTGAGACCATGGTCCGCAGTCGGAAAAGGGTGGCGTGCCCTCTCCAGGTCGGGGATGAGATCCTGCCCCAAGTGTGGAACGGGAGATCGACAGGCGGATCGGTGCAGGAGCCAGATGAGGTGGCTGGGGCATCTGATTCAGATGTCTCCCGGACGCCTACCCGGCGAGGTGTTCCGGGCACGTCCCACAGGGAGGAGACCCCGGGGACGACACAGGACACGCTGGAGAGACTACGTCTCTCGGCTGGCCTGTGAACGCCTCGTGATCCCCCCGGAAGAGCTGGATGAAGTGGCTAGGGAGAGGGAAGTCTGGGCGTCCCAGCTAAAGCTACTGACCCCGCGACCTGACCTCGGCTAAGCGGTAGAAAATGGATGGATGGATGGAAGATGCCTGGGTCTGAAGGAAGGTAGGAAAGAGGTCCGAAAGGAGGGAGGGAATGTAGGAACAGAGAAATAAGGGCAAAAAGAAGGTTTTCAACAAAGAAAGGAAAGAACGAGGCAAAAATATAAAAAGCAACTCTAACGCAAGGAAGGAAGGAAGGAAAACCAGGAAGGAGGTCAGGAAGGATGAAAAGCACGAGACGCAGGCTAGTTTCCTTTGTTAATTGCACCAAAGGGGCGTCGCTAGCAGGTCCAACGGACACACATTGGCCCTCTCGTGTTAATCGCCCCCTTCACCCTCAACGCTGGCCCGTGCTCGTGCTCCGCGCGATACGCTCCAAGCTGCTATTTCGGTCTCTCACGCAGACACGCGCACACGCGCACACACAGACACACACCCCTTTTGTCACATTATCTGTCACAGCCGAGAGAGTACATTATCAGTGCCGTTGGCTGTCGTAAGCCCAGGGACAACGTGCGGGTCTGGTCCGGGGCGGCTTATCTTCGGGCCGGCGAGCAGTCTTGGCCTCATTTAGCAGACTAGTTCAAGTTGAATGGAGCCGACAGCTTGTCAGCGGGCGGGGGTCTGAATGGGAGGGACTGGGGTTGGCAGTCAGTCTTTCTGAAGGGCGGGTGACGTTAAATGAACACAGGCAAATGTGCGAGGCCACCTGATGTCACGGACGGATGGGAGTCGTTTATCTCCACCGGCATGGCCAAATCCAGCTGAAATTCCCTCATTTCTTTCCTCTGGAGGCAGAGATCGCCATGCGTGTATGTGAATGGTCTGGCAGGTGTTTGCATTATTGGGGGTGGGGGGCTAACTAGCTTGTACCTCTAATTTTGGCGCACAAAAAACTGACAGCTCATAACTTGGAAAATTCATAAATTGATGATAGGTCAAGGTTGTTTGGCTCACTTCAGCTTTAAATAGTCAAAAATGCAAGTACTATGCAAGCGTATGATTGGAAAAGTTCAACTTGCGATTTCCTCCATTTAAATGACCTTGAATGGCATGTACGATGTCACAGTGGACTCTTCTTTGCAATACATGAGTCGATTCAGGTGATCTAATTCTGAGACTTAAGTGAGTTGACAATTGAAGTACGCACGTTACTTTGTCCGCCGCATGCGCAGTGCGGCTCTGACCTGTCAGCTCCTGGCTCAAGTCAGCACTGTTGCCAACTTGCCAGCCAGTGGGGCCTGTTTCATTGTTCTCCAACAAAGAGTGGATTCAAAGTAATCCCGACAAACGAACTATTGTTCAGACGAGAAGGTCAAGATGCAGGAATGCTGCACGGAGAGAAATTGATATTCTGTTCCACTCCGCTCGAAAGAGGAAAAGTGCGACAGGAGGGATGTGACGAGCAGCCGTGACTTCACATCATTAATTACCCAGACATCACCTCTCTGATTGCGGAGAACCCCCAAGAAAAGGTCAAGCCTTTGGACTCGCACAAAGAGCAGCTCGCCATTCGCGCCACAGTCAATCGCCTTCAGACCGGCCCGGCCGGTGCTCTGACCACGCGCATGTCACATGACTAATGCCTCTGCGAGACTTCTAATAGCTCCCAAAATGTCACAGCCGCGCCGGTTAATGCCACTATTAACACACCAAGAGAATGCGGAGGTGAAGGCGAGGGCCTCAGACACGTGTGCAGTCAGGAGAGCTGCAGCAAAACAAACACACAAGAAATTCAAGTGGGATTCACAAGACAGATATGATGATTTCGCTTTCGTCGTTTACATTAGATTCATGGATCCATCCTACGTCACTTTACCGGTCACGGCAAATTCTTCTCACAATATTTTGTAAAAAAATGTTTCAAGCATAATGCAGTACTATCAGTAGACGTCCCAGATATTGTTCGTGTTTTATCACATGATTTTATTTTACAGCTATGGTCTCCGTGGGACATCCGCGTCCACACATAGGTGTTAGTTACTTTTTACAGGCTATCTACAGGTTTAAGGAAGCACAATTAAACACTTTTTAAGACTTTTGTTCAAGCCATTTCAATCAAATTTAAGACCTCTCATTGACTGGATATTTCCATAAGGAGAGGGCAATGTGGGGTCAATCTTAGAATTAAATAAATAAATCAAATAATCAATGACACATGGACAAATGGTTTATTATTTAGATTACATTATACATTTATATAATCTATATATTTTATATTTAGTATTGCATGGTGATCACAGACTAATTACAAATTCCTAAAACTAAAGCGTATTTAAAGATGACCTGACATTTCTATGGATAGTTAATTTTGGAAAACAAACGAGACTTTTTAAACTGTTTCGCACACGTTGTATAATTGTTACAAGGATTGAGACCCACCTTTCAGTCAATCTATGACTCAATCAAGGATTAGAACAGATCCCCATGAATGTTAACGCTTGATTTGAACAAAACATGGGCTGTGCCCCATTTTCACCATTTGATGTTCTAGAGGGTACTGTATATGGGCAAAGTGAGTTCCTTCCCTGGAGTTGCAATTTAACTTGAATTTGTACATAAATTGGAACATCCTGTAGCCTATCATTAACCTACCTTTACGGAAGTCATAGTCACAGTAAATATTTGTCTGAAAACCCTTCTAGGCCAGAAATATAAAACAATCTAAAGGACTAAGGAACAGTGGTAACTAAGAACGCCTTATTGTGCCACGTGACAACATATTAGTTAGCTAATATCGTGACCCCAAAATGTCCATGCCGGTGCTGTCGTAACCCAAGGACCCATGTGTAATAACGTCATTTCTGTGTTCATCGGCATCACTGAAGCACCAAACTGGAAGAATTTTTTTTTCAAAGTTTTAAAATCATTCCAGGGTTGTCTCAGTAAATCAGCTGAAGTTGGACTCATTCTGTCTGCATGGACGCAGAAGAAAATGAAGCCTGATTTCATTCAAGTGCACTTACTACATTACAATTTACCACAGTAATGTTATACAGAAGACGGAATGACAGCATCTCCTCTTCTTTCTTTGCTCCTCAAAATTAAACAGCACTGCTATTAGGACCTGCAAAATACATATGAATATTCAAATAGTAATGATAATTCTCTCAGACAGATGCAGTATGTCTTTTTGACATGGGAGAAGTGTGTCATGTGACTATAGAAGATTGACAGTGTCTCTCTCAGGATTTAAATCAGCCAATCAGAGTCACCTGTCTCCTTTGACAGATTAGAGCTCATGCACGCACATACATACAGTATACACACACACACACACACACACACACACACACACACACACACAGCCTTCTGAGCCCATCACATACATGCACCATTTCCTTGCCAAATGGTCTGTAACCAAGCAACCGCCATGCCCTAAGCGGCCATATGTGCACATATACACTTGACACGTGTGCTACTTGAAGATGTGTAGTTGGATGTCAGACACTGAGGTGTTATATTAAATCCCCGCTCTCTTATGCACAGGAGCACGCGTGCATTAAGAATCAAGTGAGTTTTCACGAGTGTCTGAAAAATCCTGATCGAGGCTCATGTCATTCACACCACAGTGGCGTCTCCTCATTTCCCCCGCGCTAATAGTGCTTCACGCTCTTGTGACTGAATGAGAAAGTGCTCATTAAAATGCTTTTTGGAGACGTAACTAATCCCCGTGATACACTGAAGGGTTACATCGGTGGACATTCAACTTACTACTGTGAAGTTAAAACACACTTTGTAAATTATAAATAACAAAAACTATTTGAAAATCATAAATAGTTACACATGACTGCAATTTTCAGCACAGGTGCTGGCTCACCAGAGGTGGGAGTCAGACACATACTGGATGTATTAGTCCTAAATGGATTTTTAACTTCAAGTTTTATGCAAGTCCCAAGTTACGATGGCAAAACTCAAACAAGTGAATTTGAATCCCCACAAAATTTCAAGCAAGTCATAAGTCAAGTCATAAAACCTTGCTCAGTTTACAGCATACATATTCGCACATCAGCGACGTTCCACTCAGTATCTGTAGTTGCAATTGTTAGCTGTTCTAACATATTCCCAATCATATATTTTGTATTGATTCCAAAAGCAGTCTATGTATCGTCCAGTACTTTATTTTCTTCATTTCTTCATTCATTTAAACACATAACCGACATGCAGCTTAGTTCATGTTTGACCAGCTTATCTGAACTATCAAGTTGAAGTAGCTCACCTGTCTGTTTGTCTGTACCCATATAAGCTACTGCCATTCTTACAGCTTTAAATAGCATTACCAGCTAGTTATTAACCAATTTATGAACCATTTCGTATTGTTACTTTGTTAATGGTACAGTTTTTTTGTATTCAATAAAAATAACTAACTAACTAAATAACTTTGGTGAAAGCTACAATAATGTTATTATTATTATTTCACTGGAAGCCATATAATATACTGTATATTGTATTGTGCTGAAGATGTGGCATTTGCATCCTGACTTGTGCGCCCCAACCATACAACTTGACTGTGAATAATGTCGCCGTCCTCTTGCTTGAGCGATCGATGTTGAATAAAACATTCCAAGCGCGCTGCCTCAAGCAGGCTGCCGATGCCGGCCACATATACTTGAAGCAAAAAAAAAAAAAAAAAAAAAAGGACATCAAGAAAGTCATCCTCGCCAGAAGATGGCGCTACACTGTGGCAGTACGACACATCAGCAAGTCATCATGTGCTTAAGAAAAAAGAAAGAAAGGTCTTTGTTCACTAGCTATCATTGTGTTAATGACATTTTGTTGCGTAAACAAACACACCCGGGCAATACTGTTTAAAATGCTAGTTGATAGTTGATGTTTGGAAGGACAGTGAGGGGGTGTGAGAGAGAGCAAGGAGTGGAGCCCCTCGGGGTGTCTGGAGTAGCGAAAGGGAGGCGCAGCCGAGCCGAGCGCCTCTCAGCAGGCACTTCAGCATGTCTTCATATAAACACTTAACCTCCTTCTGCTGCTTGCTAAAGCGTTCACGCGCGTAAACGCACGTGACGTAAACACGACTCCTGCTCTAAGACGCACACACCTCCCACTAGGAAAAGGCAAAGTTTTGCAATAGAAGTCACTCTCACCGACACAGAGACCGTGAAAGCAGCGTCAAAAGGCACACATGCATAAACAAAGCAGTAATGGAGCGGCTGCGTCACTCGGGCAAAGAGCACGCTCAGGTCAGCATCAAGACAAGTGCACATCGGTGACCTAGAGCCCAAAACCTCCCATTTACAGCGAGGTGAGAGGGCCGTCAGGCCGAACATTCTATCAAACACTCCGGCTGGCATTATACGACAAGAACAAGGGGAACAAAAAGAGGGGAGAAACATTTGTTTAACGAGCCGTTCTCTGGCTGTCTTCCTCTCCCATTCAATCGTTTGTTTTCCTCCAGGCCTGCCTGGAGGTCAACACCCCTCCCCCCCTCACCCCATTCTTCACAGCACCTTCAAAACCCAGCACCAATGACGGCAGCAGCTCCATTCAGCGTATATTTATGAGCTCTAAAGGCCTCTTTATACTCCCGCGGTCGCGCGGCCGACAACGCCCGCGTTGCATCATGTGACCGATGAATTGGCCCACACGGCAAAAATTGTTGCTGCGCGTCAAGCGCTGCGGAGATCATCTCTCGTGATTGGTCCGTTTTAGTCACATGCTGTGATGACGTACTCAGCGTGCCCCTACGCCGCCGCCTTCTCGATCGATTTTGCAGTATAATTAAACGTATCATCTGGTCATCTAGGTCCATTTGTTCTAGCAGAGGCTGTTCCACGGTCGCCATTGTTGTTGCTTTGTTCCTTGTTACTGAAAGGAAAGTAAAAACAGCTACCGGAAATGGCCCACAAAATGCAGAGGAAACTCCACCCTGTGGTGTCCTAGCCAATACCAGCCGTAGCGACACCCCCGACTTGGAGGTGAACTGCAGTACATTTTCAAAACTGCGCGCGTGGGTTGCGCTCGAGTATAAAGGCAAACTGCGCGTGGGACAACCGCAGTGACGTCCGAGTATAAAGAAGCCTTAATAGCTGGCAAATGGAGCTGCGACAATCTGCTCCCCCTTCTGCTTTGATTTCTCCAAATGTGGAAGAGAAGGGAAAACGGGGAGCAGGCGTCGCGTTGGGGGGTAGCTAGCAAGCGGCGTTGTCGGGAACATTTTCAAGGTTGCCTTCAGGGTTGACGTGCCTGTCAATCCCCAATAAAAATCCCTCCGCTACCTGGAGGGATGAATGGACGTGGGGGTGACCATCCACTTTTCACTTGCAGCGTTGTTTCTGTGAGATGTTTCCTGACGGGTCTTAAGATTGGCCACCACTGATCCTCTTTGCTACAAGTGGCAAGAACCGCACTTGGGTTCCCTTTGAATTCATAACACACTTCCCATAATCCTTGGAGCGATGTCATGTCCTTTTTTTGGAACGCAGTTCTTTCAAAATATATAATGACATTGGCGGGAAACTCAAGAGAACTTCCAGAAAAAAAGATGGTTCACAGTGGTGACATTCTCATAAACCTCAGTCGATAATGGTTGCCTTCAAAAGATTGGCCGAACACCTTGTTAAAGGCCGTCTTACATAGACTATAATAATTAAAAGGTTGTGAAACACCGCTTTGTCCATTGAGTCATTTCAAATTTCCTCACTACCTAAAGCACAAATCCCAATTCAAAAAAACAAAGTGATATCATTTCACAGTCTAATAACAGACACTTCGAGCTCAAAAGATCTGAAATATTAGCAAGATGTGTTAAAAAATAAAACAACAGTTTAAAGGAGCCATGCATTTTTTTTCACAATTTAAAATGGAAGATATTATCAAACAGGTTTGGGAGAGAGCATCTATGGAAACTCAGATTCCTCGTACAACACTTTGGCGTGTAATAAGGAAGAACAACTTAGAGGTGAGGCTTGTTCAAGCCTGAAACACAGACGACAGGGAAAAGCACAAGCCTTTCTGTAATGCTACAAAAAATAAACTTAAAAATATGTAGTTTGGGGAAAACGAGTCATTTTCAGGGATGAGGCCACTTTTTGTACAAATTTTAAATTCAACAAGCTGGACCAACTTAACGTGTGTTGTTTCACGGATCGTGCGTAAAATTGAATGCTTTGGGAATTTTTATTTTAAAAAAATAATAATTTTCAACATGAGCCCTATTTAATTTCGTTTGCCTTGGAATTGTAGTTACTCAGGTATTCATATTAAAAATGACAAAAAATACGTGGCATCCAAGACTTACATATCGCATGTCCTCCTCCACCTCCGACGACTGACGCATTGCACTAATATTCAACATTAAAAACATGCAATCACAAAGGTCAAAGGCCGTCCATTCTTGATTTGTGTGTGTTAGACTGTGCTAAGTAAAAAAAATAAAAATTTAAAAAATGACATGACAACGTTGTTGTCGACACTTGGTTTATCAAAACAAAGTCATGACAAGTGGCTACGTTTTTAGAGTGGAAGGACGTGGAGACGAATGCTTCTGGCAACTACTGGAGATAAACGCTTTAAAATGTGTTTTCTTTGGTTGTTTAATATGCAATTTTGTATTGCACATGGAGAAGAATACAGAAAATGGAAGTTCTGAACTTCGGATGCCAGTTTGTCTTTGTCTTTGCTTTAATGGAGGTGTTGACTGAAGTTCCACTTCTTCAGACAGCAAACACCATGATTGCATTCTATTTTGCCCCGATTGCTAATCAACAATTAATTCTCTATACTCAAATCAAATTTGTAATGAACAATTAACCAATTACCAATCAATTATTATGGCCATTCCTGGTTCATATCAAGTCAAAATCATATACTGTACTGTGTACTATACTGTGGGTGCTCCGTATCAGCTACTTCAGCACTTTGGCACCGCTGTCGGATTTTGGCAGCCGCGTCCTGTAAGATGATACAGGAACGGAAAACAAAAGGTCGGGCCGCCATGACTAAGCGCTGTCGCTCACCTTGGACGTGCCGATACCGTCGGGTCGCGGCGGACCCGCGTGCGATCAGCGAGCTTTACCGCAGCAGTTAAGCAAAGCTATAGTGATTTATATGCCGTGTAATGGGGCTAAAGGGCGAACTTGGAAAAGCAGAGATAGTGTCGTCAAGTCCTGCGTGAACGATTAATTCTCATTGATCGTTAAGTCAAAAATATATACCGTGGTTACTTGAACAAATTGGCTTGTAATAACAAATCGTTGGCGACTGTGGCTCACTTGTCTTCGGGGTCGATATAATGGTGGGGATGCTGGGGGTTGACATTTTAGACATCAAGGATTTTTGTTATTGTAGCGCAGGGGTCACCAACATGGCAACCCCCCCAAGGAAAGCATGAGGAGAATGTGGACACGTTTACAGTTGTCCATTTACACTAACCACAGTGGCTTAAAAATACATATAAACAGCTTTTAATTTTTATGATACACTTATGACCGAAGTGTAATTTCATTCCAATTTTTTATGCGTCATGTCCAAGAAGACCTGATTATCTTCAGGTATAGCGGAATATACATACAGCATATAGCGAAGTGTCATAGATTTCTTCCAATAAATGAGTGAATCTCAAAAAATTTGAATCTCATTTGAAAACAAACTATTTCAGTAGTTCAATTCAAAAAAGTAAACATAGATTCTCGACACAGAGTGAAATATTTCACTATTTTTGTATATATAATTTGGTAATTATAGCTTAAAGCTAATGAAAAATACAACATTTTCAAGAAATTTGAATAGTACATAAGGATTAATCTGAATTATTTTTCCATTTAGGAATATTTTAGGACTAATTTCCTGTTTTTAATGAATTGCTATAATATACGAGTTTCATTTCCACTTTCTCACAACTGAAATAAATCAGTGCAATATTTTCATTTTTTGAGATGCACCTGCAAACATATACAGTACTATTGCAGAATCTCTGTATTGTGATACTATCGTCATTGTCTGCATAATTTGGTAGCGCAGGCTACTCTTTGATTCCCACCACTAGTCTTAACAGTGTCCAGTTTTACAACTTTTAAGTGACAAAGACAAAATAAGTAGAAAACCTCATTTGCTGTTTCTGCACATGGCATGTCACTGCTTCCAGCCATGCAAAACGAATTCAAGCATCTGAGGTCAATCTTTTTCCGGATCAATAAGAGCTATTTTCCTATTTTCTGATTAGTCACAATTTCAATAAACAGCGCCTTTGGGCCCTCTGATCGAGAAAGTGGGACGTGTGGATGGAAGCCACTTGTGTGCTCCATCTGAGCAATGTTCAGTGCATTGAGCACTGGTGTCAAACTGGTGGCCCGGGGGCCAGATCCGGCCCGCCACGTAATTTTATGTGGCCCGCGAGAGTGTGCATTGACTTTGTGTTTCTTGCTAAAATACCAATATTCCAAATTGGGTTCACTTTTAAAAAATATTGAGATATTGCAAGCATTTTAATTTTTTTGTTTTACCAACCCCACTTTTAAAATAAAATTGATTCATACTGTAGTTGAACAAACTGTTTTTACTGGCATAGAGGATTTTGACAAAGGTCTTGTTGTCACATAATATCATGGCTCTATAACAGAGCCAAAACTCCTCTGCCAAAAGAAACAAAAAGGACGTTGTGCCAAGAAACAAAGCCTGCACACAAAACATTTACAGGCATCATGTAAATACAAACGCCAAGACACAATATGTTCTTATGTTTGCAGATTATGTCGTTTATAGGTAATATCCTTCTCATTCAAAGGAATTAAATGCCTACCATAAAATGTAAACAAACACAAAGTCTTTTATGAATCGAGTGACGTGCCAGTGAGGCAGTTTGCTGGAAGGCAGCCTGATGGACAGATGAGCACAACACAAAGCAATCAGAAAAGCCCACAAATGTTTTCGAGAGCGTATCTGGCATTGTAAATCTAACAAAGATGTGTAAATGTGGAGGGTCCGGTAGCTATCTGCTTCGGTTTAAGGTGACTGTCGGTGTTCCATCTGCCTCGCTAGACTAAACTTCCTTCCCTCAAATTACACACTCGGTGGAACGTTCACTAATGGGCCGCAAACGAGACAGTTAACGTGCGCGCTCACACACACACAAACACATTATTGTTGGGGATTGTTGGTGACAAGGTATGTTCAAGTTCAAATGTGAGTTTATTGTTGCCAGTTCTAGCAGTGTATCTTCAAATGTTACAACATTGATGAATCTGCTCGACCGATGAGAGGCCAGCAGTGGTTTAAAATCAACCAAATACTCAGTTACTACACTTGGAACCCTGCCTGACGAGGTACAAGAAATTAAAAAAAAAAATTGGGATACCCTGCTTCAAGTCGCTGGAGTAAAATGTCAAATTGGCAGTCTGCGGTCCATGTCTGGTGTTGTATGTGTTCGCTTTCGCTTGTGCGGCTCCATGCGGACCTTCGAAGACTTTGAACCTTTGCTAAACGAACATGCACTGAGAACGTTGTCAACAGATGTGGAACGATGCCCAGTGGGAATCGTAGTACAGTTCCAGCTATGTTAACAGTGAATGGACCAGCGCGCGCATTGTCTTTGGGACCAAACTTCATCACCATTAATGTGTCCAAAATGGTTGAAAATAGCTGACACAGTATCCTCAATAAACTCAAGCGATTGTAACTCAAGGATGAAAGAAGCCAATAATGTACATTCTTTAAAAAAAAAAAAAAAAAAAAAACAATAAAGCACATTGCTGTGTTATCTTATTATTTCTGGAAATAATTAACATAACATTTTGTGACACAAACTGCTCCAGTGACAATGACGCTAACTAATGTGTGGTGTCCTGGTCCACTAAATGTCATAGACCACTGGGAGTGTCGGTATTCCTGGGTTGCCGTGGCAATTGCGGAGTTGCTACTCCAATGTCAACCTCAACATGGTTTCAAAGCAGTTGTTTTCTGGTCAAATTATTACATATTATTTACTGGTCACCAGTCCATCGCAGGCCCCGTATAGACAACAAGCATTCACACTCACATTCATACCGATGTACAATTTTGAGTCTTCAATCCACCTAACAAGTTGTGAGAGTGAGGGAAGAAACCGGAAACCCAAGCAAGCACGGCGAGAACATGCAAGCTCCACACGGGAAGGTCGGAGTCGAGATTCGAAGCCACAACCTCAGATCTGTTAGGCAGACGTGCTACCCACTAGACCACCGTGCTTCCCCATTTTTGCCCATCTCAAGTAACATACATTTTATAGAGAGATCAGACATCAACACACTGAGAAGCATACACATGCTTTCATCACAAGCCACCCCTAACCCCCCATGTTTTGACCTCGTAATTTATCATGAGAACACTGGTCCAGTATTTATATAGGGATAAAGCATAACACGTTCAAGCTACTGCACCTAGCGCAACATTTCAATTTCATGCCGCCACTGCTGTGAGTTGCAACTGTGAAGCCAATTACCGCCGATCTGGCACATCGTCTTTTTCCCATTTAACGATCAACAGGCGCAGGGGCTATTTTTACCTCAGCATAAAAGCGGAAACGGTTTTCACACTCCGCCAGCTGGAACTCGGCCTTTCAGTATGGAAATCTATTTAGGGCCCTGAGGAGGAGCAGCAGCAGAGAACAACGAGCTCGGATTAAATCCTTCAATTAAATAGTTTGAAATGCTGTCTGTTGTTGTTTTTTAATACCATGCGGGTAATTTGCAGCTTCTCCATTGGGATCGCAATCATTCTGGGAATTTTGGATGAGCGGGTCACCAGAGTGTGACCTCGCCATCTGTGCACACGTCAATGGCAATCATGCTGAGAAGCATATCAACGTGACACAGATGACATGGATGAAGAGGAAACGTGTTCATTGGGAAGAGCGGCAAATGTGAAAGTTGCTGGGCGAGGGAAAAGCATCGCTTGACAATACGGTTGATATTGTTGCACTCCGGCCCTGTAGGTGGCAGTAAAGCGCATTAAAAGGTGTGTAGCAACTGCCACGCACAATGGCATCTGTTGGATCTAGTGGCTCACTGCCCAATTTGGCAGCAATGCAAATTGACTGTAACAGCACAAAAATGAAAATAGAGTGCTCACTTCAAATATTTATCTGGATCTCCCTCAATAAAATTAAAATAGGTTCTGCCTTTGTACAAGACACCGTAATGCTAATAACTAACAAATGGTAGTCAAAACATAACTGCCAGACTTACATAACGCAGGTTTAGTGGAGGTTAACAAAATCAAATCTTCTCATTAAAGTGAAGAATCAGCCAACCGCTGACTCAAACAGGAAAACTAGAAGAAAAAAAAAAAGTGAAAGAAATTGTGGAAATTGTATATGTGCTGGTTTGTCTGTCCGTGTGTTAGTTCCTGGTTCATAGAAAATGATGTAAAACATGAGGAATAAATGAAGCCCCATTTATTAAATGGCCAGAATGGAAAGACAGTTGGGAAATTAGTCATTTGTGTTTGTTTTTTCAATAGTTTGTTCATTAGGAAGCTTCTTTATAAAAGTTCATGAAGTTGTTGCAGACTGATTAGATGGATGGTTCCACTTCCATTTGTATTTTGGGGGGAGCAGAACGGTTGAACAAGAAAAACTGATTGATCCACATTTTCATTCTGAGTAGATTTTATGACTTATTTCTCTTTCTTTATGGCTGATAGTTATTGCATACTCCTGATAACAAACCAAGCAACTCTATCAATCCAAAGCTTTACCAGTAACCCAAAACAAACTGCATGACCTGTACTTGTTCTTCTGAGAACATACTCCCTTCAATATGGACTCTCCTATAAGGTCTCAACTCACGCTCAGAGGATTTTTTTCTCTCTCAGTCATCAAGCAAGAAAAGCCATTTCGTGGAAAACACGCAGCCATGTGAAAGTGTTTAATCACTAAGCTTGTGTGGGTGCATGCCTGGGGCATTTCCAACACTGCATGGTGGCTGTCAACATGAAAGCAACTGTGCAACACACACACAGAGTTCCCTCTCTCACACACACACACACACACACACACGTTTTTGTCAAACAATAATCCTAATTCCAAGGCTCCACTGCAAGTCTACATTAACAGCGGGAACTTCCACACAGGTTACGTGTGCCACTCCCATTGCTTTTCACACATTCACTGCCATTGACGGCTTTAGAAGTCAAACATCCATGTTAACTGGGAAGGTTGGCAGTGAATGAGTTAACGAGCGTACCTGTGCAGAGGCAACTTGTACGAGATCACTTGTAGTGTCAAGTTGCAAAGGGACTCCATTAGCGATTCTTCCCTCACAATAGGATAGCAGAACCGTTTCACGTGGTGGTGTGATCTAAACAACCTTAATACGGTTTATCAGATAAAATCCAGGACGTGAGCTATGGTCCATCCTTAAATCCCCAGAAATCCCCACAAAAACAACATGAGACAGCACTTTATTGACGACAACTAGGTCGGACCTATGTACGTATAATGGGCACGCCACAAAAGAGGTCTTCTTTTTCGCATGATGCATAACATACAGAAAAATAGAAGTACGGCCATTTCATTTTCAGTTGATGATATGGTCTAACAACTGTTTATTCTTAAATATAATGAGGTATTTGTGGGTTTATTGTTTCTTGGCTTTTTATAACAGTTTCTCTGAGGTTTTCTTTGTTTTTAGGATTGCATGTTTGGCCGAATTAAATGCTCACCTCTGTCTGTGATCAGCTCGTGTTCAAACGTCCAACATGCAGAGGTTAGCACAAAAAGTAACAAAATCCTCCTCTGGGAAACAGAAAGAGAGGGTGAAGTGGAACGCAAACAGCACAACACAGCACATAAGATCCCAGAATCAGTGATTCTGAAAACCCATCTATTTATATGTGCAGTCAGTAAAAAAAAAAAAAAAAAAAAAAAAATGATATTACAGTATATAAGGGGAAGATTTTGCTTTAAACAAAGAAGCTGGAGCACTTGAAAAACTAAACAAAGAAGAGGATTCAGTCTTGCCTCTGCCGCATAAACAAACCAGACAGGAATGTGCTCTCCATCTGACACACTGGGGACATCAGAATTGATTGAACATCTTATTCTAAATAAATACATCTATCTTGAAGGTCAATTGTAGCATGTGGCAAGTTTGTTCGATTTAAAGACCAATGGAGTGCAAGAGACAAAGGGGTTGGAAATACATTAATTTATTCTACTCTGAAATGATTGGCTTTTACTGCATTTGTTTTAGACTACAGTACGCATTCCAGTTGGTCAACGCCAATGATCCATTGAAGTACACTGAAGCCTTGAGCCAAGGTCAAACTAAGGAAAATAAAGCTGCAAGCAGAAACCCATGGGCCCTCGCACACCCTTTTTCGTTGCAAATCTTCGTAATGATCATCAAGCATTCCAACATGCTCTGGCTAAATTAAATGCCGTAGGAAAAAAAAGGTTGTTAGTTTACCTTCTTCCGATTAGGGTTCATTTTTGTGGTTTTAGTGGAAATTACAAGCTCTGGAATTGCGCAAAATGTCTGTGTCAAAACAAAACTGGTAGACTTTTCTGTCTAATTTTGGCCATGGGTCAATACGACTTTTTCGTGCATTCTCTTATGATAGACAGCTCCACCCAATTTTGTGAATTTTGTTTTGATCAGTCTGATGGGTGTCTGGGGCGAACACGTTTTAAAAACTTTCCAGAGGGCGCTAGTGTGGGGGGTCGTGTTGATGACCCTAAAATACACATTGAGGTCCCCACAAGGAATCCAACAGGGCTTTCACACCACTTGGTGCTTGGGCCCTAATAAAGTCAAGACGGATATGTTTTGCAGGATGATGTGAAAAATACCAAACTGAAAGGACAGAGGGGCGGGGCATGGGCTAATGAAAAAAACATTAAAAAAAAATTCTGGATAATGGCCCAGATACAGGAGTTTAACTTCAAAATTTCACCTCACCAGGCATCAATGGAACCATCTCATCTGCAGAATAGTAAAAGTATTTGTCATACCAGGAATTAACCTTCTAACGAACAAGCAGATGATCTATGCACCCGTTTTGCAGAAATGTGGTTTTACCGTGTGTGTTGTTTGGGCAGATTTTTATCAGCAAATAACCGAGTCAGATCTGAGGAGGTCCCACTTTTATGTGTTTACGGTTATATGCAGATGACACATATCCAACCTAGGATCAAAATCTAAAAATCCAAGTTGGGTCACTTTGAACCATGAAGTGTGAATGAAATCCAGCCTAAATGTATACTTCTGACTGGTCAGCAATACAAAATTAGAGTCGATCTCCGTCTCTAAAAGACCTGACATCATGAAAACTGTTATTTGACAAATGTTGCACTCTGTTGGTTGTCATTTTAACTTTAGTAATGCAGCACCATACCAGAAACGGTTGGTACTAAAACAGAAGAAGATGAGAACACTTTGCACTCAAACTTGTAATGGAGCATATATAACTTGAAAAAAAAAAAAAAAAACACCATCATGCTTGTATCAGAAAAATTGTAATGTTGTAATACATGAATTGTTTGATTTTTCTAATGTGAAAGTCCTCCATCCCAACAGACTCAAAGCCAAGCTTTTGGATCTCTGTTGCAGAGAGGCCATCGATGGGCCAAATCAGGAATACAAGGAGTGCACAAGGACATTTTACAAAATGAAAAATTGGAGATATACATGGCCTGCCTCTGGAAGTGAAATGTATTTTGAATTTTATTGTATGATTTAAGAAAGAAATACTGTATGTAAGAACACAAACACATAAAATAATGTGAAAAAGTATTTGTTCTCACAGTGAGAGGCACGGCATACGCATGCGCGCGAGTGATCGGAATATACAACCCTGCTTAATTTGAGCCAGGAAAAACCCTGTAGCTTTGTGTCAACTTTGATCAAAACTCCTTCCTGTTCGTCTTATCTGGCCTCAGTGGCACAATTGAGACACATGAGGCAAGCGGCCTGTGTCGCTTCAGAGATGCCGGCGAGGACGGCGCCACACCAGGGTCACCCCCCCCCCTCATTTGTCATTTGACAAATGAAGCAAGTCACTGCGAGACAAAAGGGTAGCCGAGTTGAATAAAAGAGCGACGACGCATTTGTAAATGACACGCAGCTAGACCGGGCGTCGACCTCGCCATTTGGACACTTTTTTCACACTGACACTTATGTCAAAGGCACATAAAGGAAGACTTAAGACTTCTTGTGTACTCGTGGAGTATCAACACACCCACACACAAGGGAACCCCACCATCGTCTTTGCCTTTCCTGTAATCCCATGTGACCTCACACCTTGAAATCCCATGTGCACACACACACTTAAATTCATGCATACAATTTCCTCTCAGGGAGAGTATGGGGCCCCAGGGCAGGCAGGTGCCAGGGCAGCCGCCTAGGGTGAGTTAGGACTGTTTGTGTGCGTGTTTATGTGTGTACGCGTGTGTTTGTGTTTGTGTGTGTGTGCGGTAATAGGGGTCCGTCCGCCGTCTGTCAGCCCAACCTGCTCCTCGCATCAGCTGGTCTGTGTTCCCCTCTCTTGAGATTATTACCAAACTGGCATGGCCGATGCGTGCGTGTCACCCTATTTGCATTATCGGGGTCAATGATGAAAACACACACACATAATTCGCCACAGTGTGTGTGTGTGTGTCCCGCTACTGGTCACTGCAGGAGTTTGCTTTGACTAAAGTCAAAGCACCGGTTCCACTTTTTAGCGAGCCAGCAGGCTTTTAAAGAAGGATTTAAATCGAGCAGCATGATGCACAATTTTAATCTAAAAATACATTTGCCTAATGAGACTCAATGAAAAGGGAGCTGATGGGGAGCAAGAGCGAGCTGAGATTGAGAAAGAAGTCAACCGACACCGCTTGGCGAACAGAAATGTCTTGCAGCTCTGCGGTATACGTATAGTGGAACCTCTCAAGTTTTTGACTTAACTTCGAATTTTATGGCTGCAACACTGCCCCTGTCTTTTTTGGAACGTGTTGCAGCCATAAAATTCTAAGTTAATGATTATTTGCTAAAACCAATAAAGTTTATCAGTTTGAACATTAAATATATTGTCTTTGTGGTGTATTCAATTAAATATAGGTTGAACATGATTTGCAAATCATTGTATTCTGTTTTTATTTATGTTTAACACAACGTCCCGACTTCATTGGAATTGGGGTTGTACATAATGAACAAGGAGACTGTCTTTTAAGGAGATTGGATTGTGATATTATCTTTATCATTGGTCAAATATAGTGATTACGTGGTATCGTGAGTTACTATGCAATTACAGACTATTGCCATTTCCTATCCACAGGCTGGTTTGAAATCAGAACAAATCGAAGGTTGAACAGCATCCCCGAACAAATGGTGTTCCACCTTAGAGGTTCACACAAACGTACCATTTGGAAAATATACCACCAGTTATTTACAGTCCAATCATGTGCTATTTGTTTATGCGCATTCAATCTGAATGTCTGATGACTTTAAATCAACACACTGCTGACCTTCATCAGCTAAAATAAACGTGTTGCTCCATGCAGATAACACAGAGGTCAGACACAGGATGAACGCCAACGCGTGATGCAAACAACAGTTGAGCCATCTCGCAGCACATACCTTGTCAAAGAGCTCCTTCCATTTCTGGGAAAAGAGAAGGGGAAAGAGGGAATTTAGACGTGAGGCCCGAGTACCTGTTTGGAAAGGATGATACTAAAAATACTATCCTAAACATGCTGTGCGCACTGGACTATTACCTAATCATCGTGTTCGCTGAGCCGCAGCCAAACATAATATGAGAGCGCATCACAACAAGGAGCTGCTCTCATTTGGGCGAGTATTGCCTCCAACTTCTAAAATTAAATGGCATCACCCCTTCCGTTGTTTTGGAACACATTTGACTGTTTGAAATCCACTGTGCTATCACATTCAAAGCAAATTTGAACTCAAACTGTGAATAAAGAACGTGACGCCCAAGATTTTGGAGCGTGTCGCAGGGAATATTTTAGTTGTTCATACATCTAGAACAGGGTGGGCAAAGTAGAGAATTGCCAACAAAACATATTGATAAGATGACTTATACGGAATTATTCGGAAAATCGTTGATCATTCTCAACACATTTTTTTATACAGTTCAGATTTTTACCCCAATATGGTTTGAATAACTGTAAAACGTGCATTACAGTAGGACTGGAATGGTAGTTTTTATTTCTTTTTTTTTGCATGCTCTGCACCATACAATTAACGCGCACTTTTTAATCTTTTGCAAGCAAATTATTTTGTATGCACTTATTCAAGAGTCAGAGCTTTAGAGACATTTTTACTTTTATATTTTACAACATACACTTTTTTTATGCCCAATGTGCACAAAAGACCCCTCTACACTTTCTCAACCAGTAGTCAGCCAACCAGCAGGGGGCGGAAGCACGATTAAGGCTTGATTAAGCCGCCGAAATAACAAGCGAGCGCACCGTGCGGCGGGGGGCGAAAGTCGCTCGCTGGACTGATGAGAGCGAGTCACGTTGAGAGAATAAATTACAGCAATAATTGGACATGAGGAGCAACATGGGATCAACATCCGTTGTCTGGACGTGTTTCGAACTCAGGGCAAAAGACGTAACACTATGATAGCATATTTACCGAGTTAGCCATTGGTACATTTTTTATTTAAAGGGTATTTTTTGAATTACTTATCATTTATTCTAAAATTATAAACTTACTTTAATGTTTAATTTTCACTGAAAACTGTTGATTTTTTTTGTTTGTTTGTTTGTGTTGAAAAATATAGATGTTTTCCCTAATATGATGAATAATTGTGATGAATAATCATGATCAAAACAATCGCGATTAGCATTTTGGCCAACCCAATCATCATCGTTATTAAAGTTACAATATTTATCTTGGAACCACGCACAAGGCCATCAGGACAAAATTAAAGCTCTCGTAAAGCATACAAAATAATGGTGGTCCGAATACTGAAAGCAACTGATAATGAAAAGCGCAGCATTAATTAACCGAGTCTATTTCAAGCTAGCAACAGATCGCAGTGATTAGAAAGAAAATAAAGATCTAAGCCTATATTGATTGATGTCAACTGGTCAATTTCAACATTATCATATCTGTATCTCTTTTATTCTTGATTGAAACGTGTATGTTAATAAAAACAAAATCTTTATAAGTGCAGAGTGACTTTGTGAACAGTCAGAATTAAAGAGCCAATGAGCGCGTGCCAATACTTTTGTGCACGTGCAAAATTGGCGCCGACTCACGTCTTCGGGAGCCACGGGAAGAACGTCGGTGCTCTCCAACACTTCGATCTCCTCTCCCTCCGCGTTGGCAGCCACCGCCGGGGAGGTGGTGACCGGCAGCTCCCGGTTGCCTCCCGCCATCCTCTCCGGTCAGCCGCGGTTCCTCACCGACGACTCCGCATGGCTTTCGCCCCCGCCCGCCCGCCCGCTGTGGCTCCTTCCTCGGCGTCACTTTCACTTGACCGCCATCGTCGTGAGGTGAGTTCAAGTGATGGGAGAAAACAGGGGACAAGAGGCTACTTCCACATCCGCTGGAGGAAGTTGACACAGCCGCGGTAGAGAAAGCGGGATAGTCCTGCTTAGGAGAGGCGGGCAAGTGTCCAAGTTGAGGATGCTGCGCAACAGCAGCGAGGAGTCTGAAAGACAAAAAAAAGAAAAAATGACATCATCGAATACAGCTCCGAATCCCAGGTCACACTAATTGAGTTCAGCATTCAGTACCACCATTTTAACCAGGTTGATTGCGCAAACACTCAGTCAAGCTCCTTTTTTTTTATTTTTATTTTTTTTTTTTTATAAAGTGCGTCACAATACCTTTGTTACGTGTTTGGCCGCTTGGAGGGTCTGCTTTCTCCACCTTGTGGGGGTCCCACAAGGGGTGACGGTGAGAGGTTGTCTGCTACCCAGGCGTCCTCCTCCGCCGTCGGCTGGTTTCTTTTCGGGATGCTACGGAGCTCCGCACACGAAGGAAGAAGGGGAGGGAATCGGAATGGGGAATGGGGATTGGGGGCTTTCCCATCACCACCCTTCTTCCATCAGCTGACTGTCACTGACACTCACACATAACACGCTCACTTGAAGTCAATTGGCCCTTTTGTTGCTGTTCAATGTTGTGGTATTGTGAATTTAATAGCACAATAGTGTGGGTTTTTTTTCTATATTGGGAGAAAATCGCTATCTTACGACTTATCAAAACTACAATACAGTACTCTTCCGGGAGTTTTACTAACTCCTGCATTTCCTATTTGCCTTCCACAAATGGTGTTATCAAGCAGTGTTGACTGAGCAAATGCAAACATTTTATATGGCTGTCACAAAAAGTACCTTCTGCCATCTAGTGGAAGGCCATTTGATTGTTGTGCCTGTCACTATACGCCACTGGCATAGATAGATGACCAAACATTTGTAGTAAATGCAGTGCCAGCTCAAACATAAATGGGGCCCCAAATACAATTCCCCCCCCCCCCCATTTTTTTCCTTCAATATGTTTAATGCGAAAAAAAGATACAATTGACAACGTTTTGTTGTCAATGTTCCGATTATTATTTAATAAATGCTGATTGTATTTGCCAAAAACCTTCATGTGTTCATCCCACATCCATAGCATAGCTATGTTATGAAGTAATTCTAAAATAAACGTTTACAGCGTTAAATTGCATATACTGTATAATCCTCCTTTAGAAGCTCAAAGGTAAGGAGGGGCCATCCTTGTAAATTCCAGGTTATTTAGGGGGTTTTAAATTACCCTCAGGTGTGCTGCACCCAAAAAAGTAAATGATCGGAAGTGTTGACTGTTCAGACAAGCACCCATATATTAACTGGAGACATCCCATACTCATAATAGTGGGGTGGAAACGCGGGTCTGCGTGTGGGGGTTGCACGGAAGATGGGCTCAGCAATGTGTATGTTCATCAACATAGTGACACCACATCCTAGTTCTAGCTGTAAAAACAAAACAAAAACAGCACTTGTTACTTGAAAATGGCAGCATAGCAGCGTCTGAATGGGATAAAAGACATAAGTAATGCGATGCAGTAAGAGCAACTGATTTTCTTGTGTGTGCAATGCATGCCCATTAATTTGCATGCACAGATTAGCTTTGCAACAAACACAGTAGCGTGTAGTTTGCAAAAGACAAACAAGAACAGAAAGAGTGCATGGGAACACAGGCCTTCATTTATAACTCAGTAATAAAAAATGTTTGCTTCTCTTAACCAGAAAAGGTAGACATGAAAATAATCTGATGCAATGTTCAAATAACTGTGTACTATTTTATATCATATTTATTTTTGTTTTTTTGCCCACCGTTGCTTTCTCGCGATGAAGGGAGATGTGAGGGTGTTGATTGCATGGGTTCGAGTGGCAAAACCTTCTGAGATCATTAAGCTTTAACGGGAATAACCTGCAAATGTGCTAAATTGCAGGTTTCTCCAGAACAGGGACTTGAATATTAACATCAGCATAATCCTGTAAATTGATTTGCTTTTAGTGGCATGTTTTCCGCCCCATTAGACAATGCTGCCATCTGGTGTTGGGGGGAAAGAAAAAAACATGCACAATTTTTGATTTAGGTCTATTTTGACTATTTAGGAGCTACACCAGGGGTTAAATTGTTTTTTAGAAACCGCAGTGTGATGCAGTACAGTTGTACACCACACCACCGAAAACTACCACAATAATGAATAAATTGCTAAATGAATACCTCTGTGATAGCAGCACGTGTATTGGAGTTCTTATGATTGTGCATGGGCAGCACGGTGCAATAGTGGTGAGCATGTCTGCCTGTCACTTCTGAGGTTTTTGTTTGAATCTCCTCTCCTGCTTTTCTGTGGGTGGAGTTTGCATTTTGTCCTTTAACCCCTAACCTTAGTTTAAAAAAAAAAAAAAAAAAAAAAATATTTCCCAAAATGATTGTTCAATTTGTGTGTCATGTATTTTATATATATATATATATATATATAAAACACACTACTTTGTGTATCTATATTTTTCACAACACAACACCACAATGGATTTGCATGGTAGCAGGGTGAACTAGTGGTTAGCACATCTTGCTCCGCGAGTACTCCGGCTTCCTCCCACATTCGGGCGATTCGTTGAAAACCGATGCATTGATCACTCATACACGTTGTCGAACCAGACGAGAAGAATTTGACGACATGTATTTATTGTTAATTTTCCAAAAGGCGGGAAGTGGTAAATAGATCCAACTGCACCTCATGGCAAGAAGTTGGACGTTACGGACTGACATTGGTGCATCTTCTGCGACAAGCAAGTTCAGTGCAGATTTCTAAAGGACCATAGGGAGTGATTTTTCATTTTCAACTACATAGTAATTATGGAAAGTAATGCATGGAATGTGGTCAGAAATGATAAAACATGCAAGTTTCTAGTAGAGCTTGACCATACATCGTACACATTAAATGTCCCATCCCCACATTTGGCCATAAAAGGAGGAAAAAAAAAAAAAAGTTTGGATCAATGCTAAAGTATCATGTCAGCCAGTCTGAAGGCCAAGCGCACACACACACCTTATTTAGAATATTTACACTATCAGTAATTATAACTTTGCATCTCTCACACAGGTTGACAAGTGCAGTCACCAGGCAACCGCAAAAAGCTATTATTGGAACACACTCTTATAGCATTTCATACGCTTCAATCAGCAGCTACCTGTTATATTGTTCCGATATGAATATATCATTTTTTTTCTTTTTACACACAAATACAATCAGAAAAAAATACACTTTGAAGTAGAAAATTAAATATTGAAACTTTTTTTTTTGTTTGTTTTTTTTTTTTTTAAGCCCACTGAGGAGCTGTGCATCGCTCGCTACCGTTGCAGATGCACTTATTGACAAAAGTATTGGGACACCTTGCCAGTGAAAATGACAGGAAGAATTGAAGCAACGCTACCATTGCAGCTATGACAGCTTCCACTCTTCTGATAAGTCTTTCAGAAGATTTGGGAGCATGTTTTGGGGTAATGACCATTTGTGATGGGGTTCTTCTACACCAAAGCCATCCAAGCATGTATACTGTAGACATTCAGCTTTAATTTGAGGGTATTTACATGCAAATCAGGTAAACGGTGTAGGAATGAACAGTTTATGTATATGCCTCCCACCTTTTAGCGAGCATCGCGTATCCTCGGGTGAAGCAAAGTTTCTGCGCTAATCAAAACACCTCAGTCGCAAACACAGCGATTTCCAGCGAGTTGGAATGCCATGTCGACTGTGATATGTAGCAGAGCTCTTGCGATGGAGAGATACAGACAATGTAGTACTACATAAGCCTATTACTGCTACCGAGTCTATATCTGTACCAACGCGCCCCGCTGCAATATGATTGGCTGATGAAAGGCCTGAGCAGATGGCGCGTCTGCAGAGACCGTAGGATTCATAACGCGCGCGCCATATACGCGCCACCATCTTGGCTAAATATGAGTTACACGTGTTATGAACTGAAACGAAGGGTTTTCAAAAAACATTCCACCCCCAGGGGACATACTATGGGAAATTGACATTTTATTGTTTGTAGACAAATAGTTGGGTTAAATTAACCAGTGGTGGTTCTGTGCAAGGTAAGCACATAAGCAGCACTCGATCGCTCAGTGGAGCTGTCGATGCGGTGCGATATTTGTGTTTGGCGATGTGTCCTTGTGCCACGTACACACAGTGAAGTGTACAAACTGCCGGTCAGACGAGTTAAAATGCTTTCATTGTCCTTATGGACGCAATTACTAGTTAATATTGTAACGAAATCCAGACTCACTGTTAGCCCAGCAGTCTATGGAGCGGGATGAGGGCTTCATTAAGACTCCTAAAACAGGCTGATTTCAGCAGGACAAGAAATGCGGTGTACAAAGTGCCCTACAAATCTTGAAATTTGTGGTATTTCTACCAAACCATGTCAGACCTATGTTATTTAAACACCTGAAAACAATTGTAAATTGTGGGAAAAAATGCAAACGTTTCCTTTAAGGCTCTAAACGGGTCAAGCGCACCCCAAGCTGATTGCTTGTCCCAATACTTTTGTACATACGGTGTGTACGAGAACAGTTTGCCGGTGGTCATGAGAGGCATCACCGCGTTTTGAGCAGAACTCTGTACATTGCGAAACCCAGCAGGGCACACACGCTGGCGCCCACGCTTGCTCTCAGCCAGAAGGCGGAGCTTTTCAGGTCCGCTTGGCTCACGTGCCTGTGACAAAAGACAGAGAAGCGTGGGAATGTATGATGTCATCATCATAGCCTTCAGAGAATTGCTTTTGAGGTGTATGACGTGGAGAAAAATATACATCAGTGACATGTCAAGAATGAAAGATGGTCATGAGGTTGCAAAAGCAAAATGATGAGAAAGGGTCGAGTCTAGTTTGATGAGTCGGCAGAAGAACAAAAAGGATATAAACCTAATGACAATAAAAGGAAGAATCAAAATAGAAACACTTTCAACACAACATGCTGGCTGGGGAACACAAGGAAAAAGGTTTAGTAAAAAAACAAACAAAAAAAGATGGAGGAAAATGACAAATGAAAGAATATGCGATGGTCGACAAGAAAAACATGACATTCTGTTAATTAATGCTAATTTCAGGTGAACAGTTAATACTTGGTGACCCCCTCCAAGGTGGCTCTGTTTTTGTGTTTGTTGTGTTCAACCTCCTGTCTACAATGATTAATCATTGATTTGGATTCTGGATGAATTAAAAACAAATAAATAAATGCACATTCCTTATTTCTACCAGCAAAAATAAAAATTCCCTAAAAAAAACCATACACCTTTCAAAAAGATTATTCTGTGTATTCGGGTCAGAGTATTAGGTGCACCTGGAAAACAAATACATAAATATTGCATATACAAGGGACAGTCAAAAAGTAATTAGCCTAATTTAATTTAACCTATTAATAATATATATATTTTCCAGAAAATCTCATTGTTGTTTAAATACTTCTTTCTGTTAGCCATTTTGCATTGTTGGATGCCCGTCAGAAACTGTGATTGAATTTCTTACTTTGGAAGACCTTTATTTCTCTCAACATATGGACTTTTTATTCTTGTTCAACATATTCCAACTTCATTCTCATATTTCCATTTCTTTCCCGTAGCACTGCAACATTCTAACATTATGTAGTAACATTAAATTTTTATTTTCATATTATTACAACTTTATTCTTGTTACATTATGATGCACATCTCTGTCAGATCTCATTAGATTGTAAGCGATCATAACATTTTGTTCTCTCGGATCCAGAAAAAAATGATTAATTTAACCTTTTAAGCCTTGGCGGAGGCTCTCTTGCGAAGTAACTTGTTTGGAAGTGTGGAAGTGAAAGCAAAGCATGACGTATGGACGAGTAAAGAGAAGATAGTGGGTTAGGACCTGCGGAGAACCACAGCGTGTAGTTTGGCTCTGACCGTCTGCAGCAGCTCGGAGTTGAGCAGGTTCTGACACAAGCAGAAGGTGCAGCGGTTACAAGTGCACATGCAGCGCAGTCGCGCGTGGCTGAGGAGAAAAACACACGACACGCACGCACGGCACAGGAAGAAGCTTTAAAAACACCATCATGAAGAAATTTCCTCAGCGCTGCAACCAAAAGAAGGGAATTAAAGGTAATAATTATAAAGACATCAGTTATGGTTAAGTCCAAGAAAATCCAGTTCAACGAAAGCGTTGATGCTGCCTGCAGGCTGGGGAGCCGCCACGGGGATCGATCGCGAGCCCCGCTGCGCTTGAGAGGGAAGACGCAACATTGCCGCGAGGCAGCCGAGCGTGCCGAAGCGTGAAGTGAGTCGTCTCAAGTGAGAGACGCAGCAAAGTGGTGACAACAACAACGCCCGAACAAACAATCTTTATCTGGCTGTCGATGCGCACACGAGGGCCTAGATGTTGGGTGTTAAGTCAGACTTTAGGCAGTTGTTTTTTGTGCCCCGGGGCTTCCCGTACAGTTGTGAAATATAATGTACCTTTACACGACTCTTTGCGAACAAAACTGTCAGGGTCTTGGGACAACGAAAAATCAAAACAAAGTTGTAATATAACATAAAACAATGGAGAGGAATAATTTAGTGTCAGGTGAAAATAGTGCTCACCCAATATAAGAGGCCATCCTGGATGTTCTACCAATATTGTGGGTGTGTGAGTGAGAGAGCGAGAGAAAAGATCGAAGGAAGGAAGAAAGGAAGGAATGAAAAGGATTGAAAGAAGGAAGGAAAGGTATGACAGACAGGATAGCCTGAAAGACAAAGCAGGCAAAAAAGATGGAGGAAACAATTAAAAAAGAAGGGACTGCAATGAAAGAAGAAAGGAAAATGAATAAAAGGAAAGAAAAAGGAATAAAAAGGTGAGCAAAAAGAGAAAAGAAGAAATTGAAATATATTAAGGACAGAAAAAAACAAAGGAAATAAAGCAAGGAAGAACTAAAAGAAAGAAGAAAGGAATGAAAAACTGAAGGTAGGCCGTTAAGATAGTTAGATGACTTATAATAGACCGTATTTCCTGATGTCGTGTGACGCGCCGTTTAATTACTCGACTGCAGTGTTCCAGGCATTTAGGTGTAAGGAATTATCGGTGGAATATACAAAATATAATAACGTTCAGTTCTTTCATTTGTTTTGTGCTTGTGTGGAAATGTTTAGCGTCTTTTGCTCCACTTTGTCTGAAAACTCCAAATGAAAGGGCAGCGTTACAGATGGCACGTACATTTTGCGATAATGATGTCTACTGCGACACATGGCGGTATCGCCGACATGTTTGTGGGGGCTGTCTATTTGAGGAGCTGCGTTTAGTCAATCAAGCGGACCACCAATTGATGTGTCAGCTACCTGTGAAACGACAACATTGTGGTGCTGCAATTCAGCACGTGTTGGTGGCGTACTTACGGGTACATGGCCATGGTGCTGAGTTTGGTATAAATGTCTCTGCCAGGCGCTCCCGCGGTGTTACAGGTGAACGACTGCGGAGGAGGCATTTTGTGCCTCCGACAGAACTCCAGAGGACTGCAGCCGTAGAACTGTTTGGTCTCAGGCAGGTCCGACTTGGCCGCGATCATCATGCACGGGATCTTGCAGTCCATGAAGTATTGCTAGAAAAGGGAGGGTGACATCCCAGTTCAGATGTTGAACAAACCAGGGTTGTTTTGTTTTTTTTAAGAGCAGTTGGCATGGAAACTGTACCTTGAAGACTTTGGCGCAGTATTCAAAAGAGTACGGGTTGCTGACGTCATACACTAAGCAGATGATGTCACAGGCCAGGTCGGCGTCAGACAGGTAGTCCAAGTCAGGGAACACTTCATGAAGCTGAGAAAACGGAAAAAAATGCTGACTTTCGCTTAATTTGTTCTAAACAGACATTTACATATTTTCCTATTGAAATGAATGGATATGTCAAGAATCTGTTCCAGCCTTCCCCCCAAAAAAAGTAAAACCGTTGCACTGATGTGTATTTTAATGAGGAAAAATTTCAACCAAAATAATGTACTTTATAAAAAAAAACAGACAAATGACACAATTGAATAGAAATAAAAAGAATTAAACAGTTTTTGACACACTTTAGCAATTGAGTGGCCATTGTGCTGCTCTTTCTGGCGTGTCCGCTTTGGCCACCTGGGTAAAGCATAAGACGGATACACTGTTCATTGAGACGTCTCATCTCCTCCCAGCTCTTCAGCACACCACTAATAGTAGTTCTTCTCAGAGGATAAGGAATATATGACTCTACTATTATATTGTTGCTACACCATTTGTGTTAAATCCGGAGCTGAAAGTGTTACAGCACCACACCATAAATGTTATTTAGCGTTAGCATTAAGCTAGTGAACTGAAAGGCTATGCTATGTGTTTGGTTTAAATACACAAGGCTCAAATCTCTTTGTTTTATTTATTTTGTAGTTTGGAACACTTTAATAACATTGCTGTACTGTAAAAATGCAGTACTGTACAGTACAGGAATGAAAACAAACCACACGCACTACGCAACAGTTCAGTCAGCTGCGGCCGTGTCGCTCGGTGTGAGCCTTAAGTCTTTCAGCTGAACAGCCATTATTTGAGGCTAGGTTATGATATTTATTGCGGAAAAGATGGCCATGAATCTTATAGTGACACTTACTAGAAGGTATTTCTCCTGACCGTAAACAAAGGTTGTGCTGATGGCATAGTAGGATTTATGTTCCTCTTTGATCATTTGCTGGTGCTGAAATGACAATAGTAAGAAAAATCACATAGGTCACATTAACGTAAATGGATTAGATTACTTTGAAATGTCAAGCCACGGTGACAAATGGCTTTTATTATTATTTATTAATTTCTCATGGCTGACACTTTCTGTGGTTTACCATCAGGTTCCTCCCCAGAAAGGCTTGGAGGAAGCCACTCTTCCCACTGCCAGCATCTCCAAAGACGTTACAGCGGAAAACGCCGCGTTGTGTCTGTTTCTTCTGCAAGTCAATCTTCTTATCCCTGGTCACTGCAGGGGCAAACGCCACGTACACATCACAGGATTAGTTCAGACCGGTACCGTGCACGTCACATGCCCGCAAGTCTCAACAAGGCACAGCAATCGTGTGTGTGTGTGTGTGTGTGTATATATATATATATATATATATATATATATATTAAAAAAAAAAGAATAAACCTGAAGATGTGTGGGTTACCTGTAATTCCTGCTGCTTGGGACTCCTGCTCAGCAATGATTGAATAACCAAGGTAGCCCAAATACTCCAGGCAACGCTGCACATCCAGATAAGTTGTTAACCTGGACAAACAATTTAATAAATAAATAACAGCAAATTTAAACAAATTACAGTACTTTATAATTATTTAAAAAGCAAGACACAAAAATAGAATATGAAATACTAATACTGGGACTTCCACTAAGAAAATATAGGTAATCATTAATCATTTGTGAATACAATTTAAAAAATAAATAACATTAATAAAAAAAATATTTTAATATAAAAAAAAATATTTTTCACAAATTAGGAAAATAGATACAACAGAAAAATGTTTTTTTATTACTATGCCAATTTTAACAACCACACGGAAAATTCAATAAAGTCTGTTTTACTACAAATAATGATGACAGTTTTAAATAATGTTAGATCACTGGTGAGCAAGCAAGTTTGTGCATAAGGGCCACATTTGATTTTCAAATGGACAGAAGGACCAAGCCATTTGTAGTTGAGTTAAAGAAAAAAAAATGTTTTAATAAATAATAAAACAATTATTTAAAAAGGCGGCACGGTGGCCGACTGGTTAGAGCGTCAGCCTCACAGTTCTGAGCACCCGGGTTCAATCCCCGGCCCCGACTGTGTGGAGTTTGTATGTTCTCCCCGTGCCTGTGTTGGTTTTCTCCGGGCACTCCGGTTTCCTCCCACATCCCAAAAACATGCATAAATTGGAGACTCTAAATTGCCCGTAGGTGTGACTGTGAGTGCGAACGATTGTTTGTTTGTATGTGCCCTGCGATTGGCTGGCAACCAGCTCAGGGTGTACCCCGCCTCCTGCCCGATGACAGCTGGGATAGGCTCCAGCACGCCCGCGACCCTAGTGAGGAGAAGCGGCTCAGAAGACGGATGGATGGAATATTTAAAAAAGAAAATAAAGAATACAAAATCCACAAATTATTTAATAAAATAAAATGCAGATACAAATGTATATAAAATTTTTATTTTAACAAATGTTTGTATTTTATTACTTACCAAAAAAAGAAAAAAGAATGAATACATGTTTTAAAATAATGTTTCAGTGGAAAAATATTTAAAAAAAAATATTGGATCATGTCAAATGTTCGGTGGGCCGGATTAAAGAATGAAGCGGGCCGTATGAGGCCCGCAGGCCATACTTTCCCCGCACCTGCGTTAGATACAGCCCATCATGAAATGAGGCCACTCACGTCCACTGTGAGAGATAACCCTGGTAAGTTATCCAGCCCTGCTCGTTGGTGCACACAGTGTTGTTGACGTCAGGGCCCCAGGGCGCGTAAGGAAAAACATCAAACAGGTCCCTCAGCTCCTCCGGCGACAAGGCACAGTCACGGTCCTGACATAACACGGAGCACAGCGCGTCATTTACTTTCACTTCTGTCGCACTTTCCCCTCTAAGCTTGCTGCTAATTCTCCTGTCAACAAGTGAAATCAAGCCTCAGCAGGGAGTCGGCACTGGCTGCAGTAGGTGGGGGGTGCTTAGGTCCTTGACCCTAATGCAGACTGAGCAGCTTTTCAGCAGCGAAACAACATGCAGAGCAAATGCTCAAGGATTATACCTTGTCATGTTTGTCGAAGACACTCTGCAGGAAGAGGTAGGCTGTGTGGTTGAGCTCTGTGGTGCAGTCAGGAGGAACTTTCAGCCTGCAACGATATCACGATTGGGGGGGGGAAAGAAATGTCAAAGAAACAAGTACATGAGAAGAAGGCAGGGAAAATAGTAAAAGATGAGTACAGTAAACTCCCCTATTCCTATTTCGATGTTCACAAATTCACCTGCTGTGTTTTTTTTTTCTGTGGAGCCCAAGATATTCACTGAAAAACTAATCTATTGCTTTCTTGGTCTTTCTATAACGCTATAAGATGGCACCCAGTATGTCAGGGAGGAACTAATTTTAGCCTGGGTTGTTAGTAGAAGTTACAAAGTCTTCACAGCATGTGCATGGACACGCGCATCAAATACAGTGGTGCCTTGGGATAGGAGTATAATTCATTCCTTGACCATTCTCTGAACTTAGGGTGTATGAAGTTTCCCATTGTATGTTAGCATTGAGCTAGTGGAGGCTATGTGATTGTGGTTACTTGTATCTCAAGGATCCACTGTAATCTGTAATCAATTTGCCATTGACGGTAAATGCTTGCAATGTGGTGATAAAGTGAAAATTAATGTTTGACACGCCACTAGAAGGACTGTAAGGCCCTAAACACACTGACAGAATTGTGGACACTGGGCTAAAGGCCCAAAATGCTCACAGTCGTCCCCCTTCATGATAACTTCAAGACATACGGGGGGAAGAGGTAGTCCTGATTGAGCTCCAGGTCGTCGTCGTATCCGAATCTCCTGAGCACCGTCCATGTGGTTTCGTGGCGACCTCGCTGTATGAACAGCGTGTGGAGGAACAGGAAGCCTGTAGTGGGAAGTCAAAGAAGCGTCACAGTTCATATGCAGATTAACGACATCAGCGAGATGTGACGACTCGATGGATGGGACTCCACCATTTGCGCTACGAGGTGCGGTGGGAACAGTTTCATCCTGCCGAAATGGCAAAAAGTGGAACGCAAAATCTCTACTTTAAAACCAAATTTCAATGGGTTCTTCCTTGGCTTATGAGCCACCAAACCACGTTCCGTTGAAATTGTGTTTTAAACTGAGCGCTAACAAATAAACCAAAAACGACTGGAACTCAAAACATCTCGTATTGTGCTTTTACCCTCAGAGGCGGAAACGGCAAATAACCTAATAGATCAGTGATTTTCAAACTGTGGCACGCGTACCACGAGTGTTATCCTGGCTGCCTCTATCCATCCATCCATTTTCTGAGCCGCTTCTCCTCACTAGGGTCGCGAGCGTGCTGGAGCCTATCCCAGCTGTCATCGGGCAGGAGGCGGGGTACACCCTGAACTGGCTGCCAGCCAATCGCAGGGCACATACAAACAAACAACCATTTGCACTCACAGTCACACCTACGGGCAATTTAGAGTCTCCAATGTATGCATGTTTTTGGGATGTGGGAGGAAACCGGAGTGCCCGGAGAAAACCCACGCAGGCACGGGGAGAACATGCAAACTCCACACAGGCGGGACCGGGGATTGAACCCGGGTCCTCAGAACTGTGAGGCTGACGCTCTAACCAGTCGGCCACCGTGCCGCCTGGCTGCCTCTAGTGCTACATAAAATAATTACTGCCTAAGTACAGTTCAGTTATATTTAATGTTGTTCGTCAGGATGGTGGTATTTGGAGAGCAAAGTACATTTTGCTCTAAAAAGTTCAAGAACCAATGTACGACATTGACTGTGTTCAGATCTCCACATTTGCATTTTGAGCTAAAGCACATCCCTCCAAAATGTATTTATTTATTTATGTTTAAATGGAGTCAGCTGGTAACATAAAACAAATGCTACAAAGAACATAACCTGCTGACTCTTGCTTTGTGCTTGGCAGAAGTAAAAATAACCTAATCGTAGTGTGTGTTCGTGTACCAACCTTTTAGAGTAAGTCCATTGTCACACACTCCATCACTCAAATTCTTCCTCACAACATTTTTCACATCCTCTAAGGCCTGCGGCTCCAGTGGCACGTTGAAACATGTTTTCTATGTGGACGCAAAATATTTTTTTTATTTTCATTGTTTTATCTCGTCGGAAACATGCAACTTCTCAATAATAACAACCAAGTGTGTATTCACCTGAAAGAAGTTGAGCTCATTATCGTTGAGAATACCGTCGTTGTCCATGTCGGACACTTTGAAGATTCGGGTCAGCGCTTTTACACAAAGTGGCCTCATCTGGGACCAAAACACAACTTTATTATGAAATGACATTTACAGTCAACCCAATTGAGTAGGGGTGGGCACATTTTTGTGCTCAAGAACCACATTTCATTTTTTTTTAAACAGACAGATGGGCCAGGTCATTTATAGCTGTTAAAAAAACAAAATAAAAAATAAAAAGTTTAAAGTTAAAATGTGTATGCAAATATGTAATATAATTGTCATAAAATAATTCAATTTAATTGTAATTGTTTTCAATCAGGCAATTAATTAACATAAATTATTACGCATGTCAAAATATATATATTTTTTTACAATATAGTAAATCTATGAACCAATTATTTAGTTAGATAAATGAATTTAAAAAATTCATAAAACATAAATACATACATTTTAAATATCCCATTTTAGGAGAACGCGGCTAAATTAAGGCAACAAATATTACAGGACTCTTGCTAGGAGTGGATCATACTATGTCCAGCCCTACCATGGAGAAACGACTGCTGATAGACATCACATCGTATCCCAGAACACAGCTTGGGGAAAAGGCGCATAATGTAGTTGCTGTACTTTGCAAGGAAACTTCAGAGTCACCGTGTTTTTTGTATCATGCGGAGAGCTCAACTATTGTTGTAAACTATATAGTCTTGGCTTATTATGTATTACTTAACGGTGCCACTTACGTCTTTTTTGTCTGGACAGTAGAGGGGGCCTGTGGGGTGAAGGACAGCCTTTTGGGCATAGTAGAACAGCTCCGAGATGTTCTTCAGATTCTTTGCTGAGCACTAAAAATAAGAATGATGAACAATGCTTTCAAAGGGAGGCTTACTGTTTTGCAGCACATGAACTAAGCCTAGTAAATAAGCCTTGAAGCCTTTAAAGCTGGTGGAATTGCACTTGACTTGGCATGGGGGAGAATACAAAGTGACAGCGCAATGCAAACATTATCTTGCCCTGTGTGTGTCCACGTGTGTGCATTAGGCCAGGCAGTGTATTAAAAACACAGGATCCGTCTGAGCACCATGCCGGCTCTGATTATCCCGTCTGCGTAGACACAGGTGATGACCCGACGGTGGGAAGTCTTTTGAGTTCCTTTTGTATACTATTTAACACAGCATTCAGAAGAACAGCATTAGCTCAGTCTGTAAAGACGTGACTTTCCCAGCATGGGACGTCCTGTGTTCTCGAGAAATAATTACAGTAGACCCCCACATATCATGGGCGGACAGGGACCGAAAGCGACCTTGAACAGCAAATTTCCACAAATAAGTGGACATTAAGTCGATACTGTTTATCCGCTTGCGCTGCCTCGTCAGTGAGAAATGTTTCTCACCTCGACGCAGGTCTCGATCTCGCTGTACTGGTTCATAACGGGCAGGATGGTCTCCATGCTGCTGTGCTCCACCAGGTCTGACTTGTTTCCCACCAGGATGAGAGGAACCCTGGACATATAGTAACACACATGGGGGGAAACCTTGATTTTAAAGGAGACATATTACAAAAGGTTGACTTTTGATTGGCTTACATAAAAATTGTTGGGTCTCTGGAGTGCCTGCCCACCCATCAAGTGTAAAATTAAACAACCAAGTTAATCTTTTGTTGTCTGCCAATTTCTCAAAATGTGCAAGTGAGCCATTTAACACTTCGGCGCCCCTGTTACGCAACAATGGGGCTAATTTTGATGTCCATACGCCACATACACACAGTGTAGTGTATGAAGTGCTGTGAACATGCTTTTATTGTCTTTACAGGGGCTCGCTTTCTTGCCCTCGCACACACTCTGGGCTCTGCTCTAGCAAGTGGAAGCCACTCGAGTCGCGAGGCTCATGCGCTGCCCCTGGTCGCCATGGTAGGCTAAGCCCGCAGGAACATGCTAATTTCAGCAAGACAAGAAATAGAATGTGTAAAGTCTATGTAATTCTTGATCCTTGTGGTATTTTGACAAAAGACACCACCGTTCAATTGTAAAAAATAATAATAATAAATAAATAAAAAGAGAGAATATTTGTCCGGGGAAAAAAAGGCAATTTCAAGACATGACTTCATGCTGGCTGGTCATTTACTAAATAAACATTTCAACCTTGTGGGTTTACACTCACTGGCGGCATCAAGATTAGCTACACCTCCGACATCTATTGTAATTCCGATACAAAAGCTGTTTTAAATAATGCTGCCTTTACCAAGATACTAATGCTCAGTTTTGATTGATGACATTAAATAAAATGTTTGCCTATTATTGTGCTTGTAGTTTGCTGTGGTAAAGAACAGTACAGCATTATACTGAGAACCTTTTCTTTTTTTTCTTTTTTTACCTTATCTAGCTTCATGAGCGACGCAAAATATTAGAAACAACTCTTGGCATGACGCAGTACACTTTTAAAACGTCGCCAAAATGCGCACCTGCTATCCTTGTCCGTGTTGTCAAGAATGAGGGGGATCCAGTAGCTTGTCACCTGATGGAGAGAACAAAAAAACATGATCAATAACATTTCCAAACAAACTACTAGCATCCATCCATCTATTTTCTGTAGCGTTTATTCTCATTGTCACGTAACCGTTTCACCAATCTAACTTATCCAGTAGCAAAGTTTGACTCCATTTTGCCAGTGAAACTCACATGACCGCACACAAAGTTTCTGTGGCCCCATCCAGAAGAAAAGTGTCTGAGGCAGACGTGCTAGCCACTAGACCCCCGCTATGAGCATCATGATCAATATTATTATTACCTGGAGCAGAACTCACCTTCTCTATCGACGTCTTGTTGTTGACGGAGTACACGATGCAAATCACATTTGCCTATAGGAAAATAAACAGGCGGGCCATTAAGTGTCTGTCGACGCCCAAATTTTACTCCACACGGGACAAACAAAAAAGACGACCTTTGTGATCTCCTGGAACAACTGCTCGTCTGTCTGCTCGGCTTCTGCACGTGGAAGATAAACATAGTATAGTGAAGAAGGACACCAGTGATGGCAAAGTAGACGAGTGTAAAGATAACATAAAACCTGAAATGAAACTTATAGCAACAAAAAAAACAGCCTGGCTGCTTAGTACAATACGACCAATAAAGCACAGTTAATTCCATATTAATTACACGCGTAAATTCATTTCACCGAGCAGATGCTAACGCATAGTATTTCTCGTGAAGCGGAACAATGAGCTTAAAAAATAACCAGATAAGTTTACCGACATACTGCGTCTTGTTCCTTCTTCAAGCCTTCAAATGATGTGTTGTTTCACTTTATTTTAGTTTTAGACCATGTTATACAGTGATGAAAGTTTTTTTATGACCTGAATAGTCCACAATGTGTGTGGGGACTCTCTCTGGAGTGACATCCGCGGGTATGGTTATCTCCTCAGCTCGGTAAGGAACCTGACAGAACACATTCACGTCACTTCAACGGTGAGACTGATCTCTTCCCATAAGGCCGCACATGCTCTGTGTGAAGTGTAAATCACTCAAAACGTTATTCATCCTTACCACAGTTGGGAACTCCTCGCTGACCAGAGACATGATGAGAGACGTCTTTCCCACCTTGGCTGTGAAGCAAATAATACAAAAGGGGATTTAGAAGTCATTGCACCAAACTACTACTCTGTTGCCCTACAGGTTTTTGGACACGGACCAAATACCATCATCATACTTGACATTGCATATTGTGAATCTAATGTCCTTTAAAGCCCCTGGAAATTTGAGGTACACCATAAAATGGCATGTATATTTATCTTTTTTTTTTTTTTTAGCATATTTCATCTCCTGAGCACCCCAATTTCATTATGCGACAGACATTCTGATTTTGTTGTTTTTCGGTTACATTTTTTAATAGACCTACAATAGAGTACATGATTTTTATTGAATAGCAACAATAAGCGTACAGTTAAGATGACTGTTAAAGGAATTTCTTTAAAAAGAAGAAAAGAAAAAAAAACACCAGAATAAATGGCAATTCAAATGTTTTTGAATTGCCATTAAATAATGTCCTGTTACTGCTAATAGTGAATAGGATGCCCACGTTTTGTGAGAACTAGATGACAGCACAACACATCCAGTTACAGTACAGCAATGCAGATGGACGTCACACAGCAAGGAAATGAATGAAAAGAAACACTCACGTTCCCCAACCAGCAAGATCCTTACGTCCTTGCGCATCGTCGCCGGTGTGTCGTTCACCCACGCCGCGGCCGTGCAATGTGTCGCACATGTATGCTCCCGTGGGCAGGCAACGAGGATGCTCACATCCCGGCTAGCAAGACAGCTAGCTAGCTAGCCGCTAGGTTGGCTCCATATCACTTAAATGTGAAACGTGAGACGGGAAGTGGTAAAAAAAAAATATAATAATAATAAATGAATTATTCGTAATATAAGCTGTTTGTGTGGTGAGTCGGAAGTCACAAGGAGCCTGTGTGTGAGTACGGCGAGCTCACTCTGCTGCTAATCTACTCTGACAGCATTAGCAGGCGGTAACGCGCTAGGCTCTTTGGCCACGCCCCTCCGAGTCAGCTGACCGAGAGAGGGGAACCGAAGATCGTTTTCCGAGGACACGTGTGCAAGACTGTTTGTTCCTCTTTCCTCTCTATTGACAAAAATAGGTTTCTGTCACTTCCTACGTCGATTTAAATGACAATTTTCTATTTTTTATTTTTTTTAAAACATTTATAATTTAGTCCAGGGGTGGGCAAAGTATGGCTCGCACGCTCTGTTCTTTAAGAATTTACATTATCAAGAGTCCTTTGTTGCATTAATTTAGCGCCCCTCCCTCCTCTCACAAGTACTTATAATAAATTATTTATATAAATTTTGTATTAATTTTACTATTAAAGGAATCAATTTATTGTAAATGCTACAATTAAAAAATTAAATAATCAATAGTATATTCATGCAATTTATATTTAATTATATTAGTAAATAATTATAATTTATTTATTGTTAATTTTAAAAATTGTCTGTCAACCATCTGTCTGTTTTAAAAAAAACAAATGTGGCCCCTTGAGCATGAAAGTTTGCCCACCCGTGACCAGGACTCTACTGATTTCACACCCTGATTTCGCTACGTAGAAAGTGGATTAGAGTATTATGATATTTATTAGTCTCCAGCCTTATGGTTTCTCAAATTGTGGGTTGAGACACACAAAAAAAAACTTTAAAATATAGATTGAATATAAAAAGATCACAGGCAAAAGTACTTGTTGTGAAAGTAAAATACTGCAAACTAATTTAATGCACATCAAGCAGGCAAAGGATTTTTTTATTATTCATTCAGCACCTCCCATATCATTTTGAAAAGAAACAAATACTGTATGTCACCAAAAAAAAAGAAAAAAAAGAAACAGAATGGTGGACTGGTAGTTAGCACATCTGCCTTGCAGTTCTAAAATGAATTAATTAATAATTTTGTTTGAAATAAATTGCTTTTATTCGAGCCGCCAGAAATGAAATGACAGGCATGTCACTCTTCTCAACAAACCTTTCACTGATGCTACAGCACAAGCCTAACACAACAACAACAACAACAACAATAATAATCATAATAATACAAAAATCACACATGTACAACTATTTACATAGAGGGAAGAGTCCATGCAAACCATTGGTCGGTTCCACCCAACCCTCAAATGACAATTCTTACCAAGACATTTTGCATCCAACTTTGTAGCAAGGCTTCTATAGGCCAGGTGTCCCAATACTTGAGTCCATATAAAATGATGGTGCGAGTTGGTGTAAGAACTTCTTCAGGTTATTTGCGCCTTCTCAAGTTGGCTTCATCTACAAAGAGAAACAGCAGTAGAAATATTAACTGGTGCTTTGGCTGAAACAAAAACAAGCCTGTGAACATGGACTGTATTTTAACATAGGGCTGTACGTACTATTGGAATTTCCCTCTTTCGTCTGTTTATTTTTTGCTCTTTGTTTTAGTCCTTAGCATGTTTTATTTCTCGTATTGGTTTTCTTTTCTGTTTCTTACCATACTACTTTTTTTTTTTTTTTTTACTGTGAAGGAGTAGCACAATGAATTGGATTGCAGCATTAAATCATCATGGCATAAACTGTTTCATTCTTTAGATTCTAATTAATTGTTATACTACTGTATGTTCTTATCAAAGTACATTATAGAGGGCTATTTTCCTTATTGAAAAGCTTGAGTTACGGAACCACTTTCTCTCGTCTTTGGGTCTTACTTGCGTAGTCCTCCGCCGTCATCGGCTGACCGATGACTTTCCCGAAGGCCTCCAGCCACTCCTGCTGTTCCTGTTCCTGCTCGCACGTGAACACGAACTGCCTCTGGGGAGTCTGCAGAGTGACGGCACGGTGCCAGCGGCCTCCTCTGCCGCTGCGCCTGCCGCCCTCCGACACAGAGTAGCCGTGGCTCTCCGTGCCGATAAAGACGGCGCCAAGCTCGGTGGCGTCCTAACAAGGGAGAAGACAGCACAGCGTTAAAACTTAAACTTACTCAACTGCAGATGGAAATATATCCAAGGGGAATCCTTTATTTTCATTTTTGGAAGATACATTTTTTTTTTATCAGTATATAGTGATTTATGTCGAGTTTTTTTTTTATGATGGGATAAGGCTTTTACGTGCTTTGGTGCTGCTGTTTTGGTTAGCGAAATAGTTCAAGTGGGTTCAGTAGTTTAAAAAAATGAAAAAATAAAAAACACTCCTCTATAGAATTCTGTATTCATTACCAGTGGGGATTTATAGTATAGAAGCTTTCTGTTCATTAAGCACAGAGTGAACCACCTCTTCCTGAATGGCTCCCGCTGCTGCAAAACACACAAACAGAAAATATAATAACACGTTAAAAGACAACAAATAACATGATGAACATTTTTGACACATCATTTCCGGTCGGCGACGAACCGTTGGGCCAGTTTTCTCCATGTGTCCCTCCTTGAGGCAGGATCTCGTAATCTGAGGTATTAACTTTGCAGATAAACGCACAATAAGCATGTCGCAGCTGTTGATCATTATAGCATAAATGCATCGCTATATTTATCTCACCTCTCGTTGTCGAAGAGTGGGATGCTTCTTCTGGAGGTAAGCCAAGCGTGTTGCTCGAATAGCACTGAAAAAGGAAACAATGACCTGCAGAAGTGTGGATGTGAGACAATGAATTAAAAGGGGGCTAATATTTCAAACTGTAAATATTGATGAAAAACCTCAGCACTCGATGTGACTCAATGGGTGAATTTCAGTGACGTAAAGAAAAAAAAAAAGAAAAATACAAATTGCTTGAGCAATTGTCTCTCACTTGTCCATTCTCGTGGTAAACGAAGATGTTCCTTGTCCGCACATCCTGCAAGTAGGAGATTTGCAGGCCGTGAGCGTGTCCGAGCTTCTCGGGCTGGAAAACCGCATTCAGCTCCTTCATGCCGATCACAGCTTTAGGGACTCTAGACTTGGTTTGAACGACAACAGAGCTTATCGGAAGAGAAGTCGTACACGTATGTGCGCATAAAACATTGATTAATCCCTAACGAGATGCTTTGTGTGGGCGCCCGATTCGAATGAGCGGCCCAGTCGCACGGAGACGCGGCTGAGTTTGGCACGGACCCTTTTCAAACGTACGAAAATCGAGCTAAAGTTGTGTCCCAAAAAATATTTTTTTTTTTTAAATAATAAATCGTCATTAACCAAACTATTGCAAAAATAGATACCTGTTTGAAAAAATACAGTATGTTAATATTATTACAAAAATTCCTTTGTACAAAGCGATGCCTCCCATATGAAGAAATTACATTGCAGTATTTGCATTCGAAAATCCTACTAAAATCTGTCAAGAACACTTTCAGTACTCACATCCTCTTTGGTGAAGTATCTGAGAGTGAAGTCTTTGTGGGACAGCAAGAAAATCCTTTTCAAAAACTGCTTGTTGTCTTTGCCCTTCTTCCACAGTGTCGCCTCAATGGTGTCTAACACATCACACACACGTGCAATGAATAAATGGAAAAGCATGAAAAAAAACAAGAGAACTATCGGTAACACAATTACCTGCACCATAAGATTGTTGAAAGTAGGCTTTTTCTCCCGTGAACTCTCTCCTCTCGTACTTAGCACGGATCCATTGATCCTTAAGAACCCTGGCAGTTGGAAATAAAACCTGTTAATGGTGACTTGTCATCACGCTGCGTTAAGAGCTGCACCTCTCCTGTTTCAGCGTTTGTAATCGGACATTGGTGAACCTTCACTTTTCATTTCCGCTGAGCTAATGATGACAAGTTCATCACGTACAGACAGTCTCTCGGCTGCGGCCGGTAGATGAACGCAGGAACACACTTCTCGTAGGTGGCTTTAGCTACAGAGTTGCCTCTCTGACGCATGGCCTGAAGACACACACAAAAAATTAAATACAGAAATATATTTTTTTTAAAATTATTATTCAATGCACACCTTTTGGAAATGTTGGGGCAAATTGCTGCTTTTCGAAATATATGAAATGGAGAGATGGAAAAGGTGATAAGGATGAGGAACTTGAGGGAAATGGAAAGGAATTCATATTACCATATTTCTTTAAATAGTGTGCGAAGTTGTTTATTTAGTCAACTGCAGAGAATTCATTAGAGGTAAGGCTTTTATTAGAGGCAGGATCTTTAATTGTACAGATGCATTTCATAAATATATATGCATGTATCATTTATCACCCAACGACAACATATGTATTGTGTTTAATAGTTTACAAAGTAATAACTGTCATTAAACATTTATTAGAATATTATTATATAATATTGAATGTAAGGAGATAATTCACCAATATCATGGAATAAATTGCATTAGGTTATGCTTTTATTACAGAGGAGGCTTTTATTGGTACAGACATACTATAAAATAGTACTATATATTTGTACACTCATCCGCCAATAAATAATGACACCTAACCAATGACATTTGCTTCAACTCTATTTTATTTATAGAGCACTACAAAAGACAACAACCACAGCTGTAACAAAGTGCCGTATATAATAAATATCGAACATAAAACACAATAAATAATCAAATGACAAAATAATAATGACTAACAAGATAATGGCTTGTACTGTACATAATATATTATAATGTTGTATGTTATAATACATTGCATTCTAATAATATAATGCCGGTTTATTAAGACAATTTACCAGTTGGTACCATGTAAAATAAAATATCAAATATGCATCACAATGATGTACATAATATTATATATTTTATTCCACAGACTAAATTGTATTTCTACAAATAACATTTAAAACACCTCCGCCATAGTTATCTTTCCCTGAGGGGAAAAAAGAGGGGACTATTATTATTATTATTATTATTATCATATTGATTGCCGCAGAGGCCATTATTTAAAGAAATAAAATAAAATAAATCAATTCATTATGTTTATTATATGAGACTGCCTAAGTGCATGCTGAGAAAAAAAGAAAGAAAGAAACGTAGACCTCTACAAGGGAGTCCTGCCAGTGGTCTAGATGTATGGACTTGACTTTGCTGATGGAGGGCAAGTTCCGATGCATCCCAGAGCAGTTGACGCACAAAAACACACCTAGTGTGTAAGAGGCCCAATCAGGCTCTGCAAAAGCGCAAACAATGTTGGTAAGGGAACTAAAAACAGACAAAGGTGAGCTCGCAAATCAGAACCGTGAACCATAAAACCATGCGACGACGACGACTACCTATTCTCACGCAGACATACTGAATATTACAAACCCTGACAGTGGTGACAATAAGAGCCAAGAGGAACACTGAGGTCACAGCTAACGTTTCCTCCTGTGATCGTATAAAACGTGACCAAAGTGTGGCTATAAATACTGTAAATATAGCGTGCCTGTTTTTGAAGCTCTTACAGTAGAGTATTGTATGAAAAAAGCCTTAGGCCACCATTAGATGATTAGTTTTAGCAACGCAATAATGACCAAATATACTTACTCAGAATATATTTGACTGTAGTTCCTTTCTCGGAATACAACCAGAAAACAGAAGTATTTAGTTATTTAGTGTGACCTGCTTCAAAATACTTTTACTTGTCACATACATATCGTCACTGTCGAGCGGAAATTTCCTACTTCCAAATTGGGTGAATTTCACATTTTTGTCACAAATCACATAGCATCCAATGACATTACCTTTTCCAAATACACACACACAAAAAACACAAAAACAAAATGAAAGTATCAAATTGTAAAAACTAACGATAAGTAACACATTCTACAACAATTTGAAGTCTGAACCCCTAAATGGAATTGTCCTCTAATTTACTGTTTTACGATGTCAATAAATCATCACAAACACAAAGCTAGAATTTTGCACACTATAATACCTACACTACTAATTTATGTGCATGTTAATTTACAGATGTATTTGAAAATATTCCCATTATGGAATTTCTTCATTAAAAGTAAATTGAATTGAGGACAAGCCCTATGGACAATGGATAAATACTCTGTATTAAATATAAATCAAGCCAGATTTCTAGTTTTAGTAGCCCAAGTGGTATTTTTTATTTTTTTTTAAATTGATGGCGAATACTTTTTCATAACTTTAGTTAGGCCATTGGGGGGGGGGCTTTGTAAAGAGTGAAATGGCCCCTGATAAGAAAAAGCTTCCACACCACTGATTTATACAAATGAAAACTCACCAGGAGCCCCACAGTCGGCACACGTGCTGTTCCAAGGCTGCCGTGTCAAATCCAGCAGGATTTTGTTGTTTCTCTCCAGGACGGCCATAGGTGAAGGCTCTGCTGCCTCCGTCCCACGGAGTCACATACTATGTGCACAGGCACAACACAAATTGAGCAGATGCAGCAACATCTTTTCTCGTCGCGGTGGCCGAGCGGTTCCTCTTTGCAGCGCAGCATCACAACGTTTATTGTTCTGCACACAAAACGTCGAGGTCCGGAAATAACAGGGAAAGGAAGTGAGAGGGGCGCCCGCGGTGTACAGAGGCGTGATCACGTTTCTGAGGTTTCACTGTAAACGGTCGGTTACTTACATAATGTTGCACTTATATGTGTGAATTTTGCATTCGAACCAAAGTTACAAAAATCTTCAAAGTTCCGACGGGGAAAAAAAACGTAAGAGGGCAGTATTGAGAGGGGGAAAACTCCGGAACGTAATGTGATGTCGTTGTTTAAGACGGACCTTTTAAAGCATCGGACAACAACTAAAGGACAACTTGTGCGATGTCTCAATTAAATTGTAACTAACACTATAAGAACATTTTACTGGCGAACATGTGGGTTGCCAGGCGAGTTTTATCGTCTGTTGCACATAGTCGTAAGTAGCGTTATATTTCTTTTACTCGTTGTGTGACTGCACTACGTGGATAATTTGCTGTTTAGTTCACACACGTAATTTACCCTGCGTGCAAAACGTTCCCAACCTTTACGTTCGCTCATTGTGCACTTCTAAAATAATCCAATGTAAATTAAAACGCGGATTTTGTGGATATAAATAGTGGTGGCAAAAGAACTCAATGTCTGCATTTAGAACATAAAGTATGGTTGTGTTCGCTCAGGCGTTCATGCTGTAAAAAAACAACAACAACCGTGGTCCGTTGTGAACTGACTAAAATAAATAAATAACAATGCTAAAATAGCTAATGATGACAGCTGACGAAAAAAAATACACCTTTCCTGTTTTTCCAGATTAGACGGAGGATTTTTGAAGTCCAGAAGATGTTATTATTGGAGAGGACAACATCAAACAATTCTCCTAAATAAGGCTACGGATGGGGAATATCTTGCATCTCCTCATCTGTAACGCCATCGTCATTAATGCTCCCTAGTTTACGTTCCTCCATGTTGCTCCTGGCCCTCTTTTTTCCCCCCCTCCCCTTTACAAATCCTCAATCTATCAATTAGAATCCCAAGGGCGATTCTCTGTTTATGTCACGTCGTCATCCGCGATGGTTGAAAAAAGTATCAAGCCTATTTTGGCAATGTAAGGAGTAGAAAATACAGAAATCGATTTTTCTATTTTGGGAGTAAAAATAAAAAGTCAGAAAAATAAACTCAAGTTCAGATACCTATAAAATAGTATTTCTACCTCTTTTCTTGCCACCACTGATAAATAGCTCATGTTACGTGTGCAGGTCAGCATGCTGGTCACCCAGGCTTGTTCCGCCGTCCTCGGCCGGGCTCCCTTCCCGAGATGGAGTTACGCTACCTCCAGTGCACATGCTGCTGGAGGAGCAGAATCCCAGTCGCTGGAATCGAGAGCCTGAACGCCAGCATCTCTACGCCATGCGAAGAGGACGACAACAACGAGGAACGCGACGCTCCTCTAGATGCGTGCTACACCTCAGATCAGCGCGACGCCATCCTGAGGCTGCTCAACAACGCCTCGGTTGCCGAGCTAGCGGGCGTCAAGCTCCTCCGAGGGCGGAAATCTGTCAACATCGTGGACTACCGGAGCAAACACGGACCCTTTAAGACACTGGAGAGCGTGGTAAACGTGCCGCTGCTCAAGCACAAGAGCGCCGTCGTGGTGTTCGCGTCCATCCTCAACCCGATGAAGAAGGAGAAGAAGGTGCGCATCCAGTTGGCCAAGTTCATCAGGCCTGAGGTGGACAGGTCCTGGCTGGAGGTAAACACATCACACATTTCAATCTTTTTAAACTTTTTGCAAAACTTACTGTTCTCTAACAAAAGCTGAATAGTAAAATTCCCAACTGGGTGTCCACTTCTATGCCTTTCTGTGACTCTTCCAGTCTCTATCTCTGTTGCAACCTGCTAATGAAACTGAGCTCAGTGGCCACTTCCCTCAGAGAATTGGCGAGATACTGTTGCTCAATTGTTAGGGGTTCTCATGATCTTATTGCGTAATCTAGGACGCCAATTCCATCGTTTCACTAGTGTGCGCCACTAACCGGATAGCGTGGGCACACATGGGCCGAGGAATGACCGTCATGGACTGGCAGCACTTGGACTGTCCAAACTTCCTGAAGGGCACCTACATGGCATCCGCCTACTTAAACGATGTGAGTCTGGTTCAAACAACAACCAAATAATTTAATTGGTGAACTAGCTTGTGGTGTGAAAATTGTGTTTTTTGTGATCATCAGGTGTCAGCAGTGGTGTCCCTCCTCCCTTCGGCGGACTTCTACATCATCGAGAAGCCGTCCATCTCGGTGCAGAACACGGCTCTGTTCCCGGTCATGGCGCACATGAGGACGGTGGAGGCCATGTTGTTCGCACTACTGGAGCCCAGAAATTTCCCACAGGACACAAACATTCCTCCCAGGTTTGGCACTTTGGCTTCGAGGTTGGCTTTCTGGCAATGCTGATACCTAAACTCACACCTTCTCCTCACAGAGTTCTGAACATGATGCGCACCGCCGTGGGACGCCATTTCGGACTCATGGTAGGCGAGTCGCGGACCAGCGGGGCGCAGATGGTGCGGCGGCTAATGACCGAGTCGGTGACTCAGAAGATGCCGCGGATAAACTTTCCGCCCGAGCTGCTGGTCAAGTACAGGAACTGGTTTCAGATGAGCATCAAAAGAGGCGGGGGAGAGGAGCTCTGCGACGCTCTGCTGCAGGCCGTGGCTTTTTACGAACTCCTCACAGAATCCTCTGCTTAGCCGTCGCTGATCTGGCAAGACACAAAAACATACGGCAGGCAACCTGAGGACTTCAGAACTTTTTTTTTTTTTTTTCCCCCCTCCTCAACCTAAAAGATACACACCATTTAAAACGGGATGTGGAAAACGTTACCATGTATAGCCACACCAGGCGACATTTTTTCTGTTTTTATCCTCAGAACATATGCGCAAAACACAATGCAGAAAATGTTAATTATATACTATGTGCTTTTGGTGGTTAATTGTTTTTGGGCTTTTCAGAACAAAGTTTGTCTAAGATTTTATTTATTTTTCGGATAAAGTGCTGTTGCGGGCTGCATATAGTATATTGGGTTATAGGTTGCCCACCTTTGATTTAAAGGTGACATGAAAAGTGACTTATTAATTCCTTCTACTGTATAACAGTTGGATCTGTGTAGTGGCTGCCTACCCATCAAGTGTGAAAGTGCACATTGAAGTACTCATTCAGTTTATCTGCCTATATCTGAAATTTCTGATTTGTTGGTGTATTGGTGCCTGAGTTCTGTGGGTGAGGGAAGCCAAAGGAGGATGTATATGGTTAAATCAAATTAAACACGCACACTTCAATTGTAGCCTGGACTTAAGGGGTCTTCAGTCTCCTGTCTCTCATTGCTTCACTAGAGGGGGTTGGATAAATTGCCTAATTTGGGTACTGCGCAGAGTCGCTAAGTTGGCAACACAGAGTAGCCCTCGTTTGGTCCCATGCCTTCTCTACCACTGGTAGTCACAATGAAAGCGATACTTGGTACACTGCATGACACAGAACCGACCCCCCAAAACGAGGTGACTTGAAACACTGTGTGAAAAGTGTCTACTTTATTTTGACCTCATGTCAGGAACCTTTTATTATTGTCTTCTTTGTCCATTGTGCAAGAATGGAAACTGACATCAGTGCTTGAACATCTTTATTTAGGTTCCATGGTTGCTCATGATTTCATTGACTGTTTTGAAAATAATCTTTACAGTAAAGTTTAGATTAAATAGGCTGAGTGGAAAATAAATCATGAGGTAGTTTTGTTTCGGCTGCCTGACTGGTTGCTGGAGAAATCTTGGGCCAAGAGTTGGAGCGTTGACTTGGAGAGGCCCAGGTGTAAGCTTCGGAGGTAGTGTACACACCTACGTGAGGGGGAGAAATTGACATTCATTTAGAAAATTATTAGCAAAAGCACAAAACAAAAAACAATTCTTCATATAGTGGGTAGGTACGATTACTTAACTAAAAAGAGTTAAGTATGAGGAATTTGTATGAGGGGTCTATTAATTTTCACACAAATATACTGTATATTACAATACAATGTATGTATAAATAATTACAGTATTCTGCTGTAGTATTTACTGCAATAAATCCTCTGTTTTACCATTTTTGCAGACACCAGATTATTTATACTCACCAGGGTAAACAGGAAGTTCCTGTCGTAGTTGTAGCTGACTTATTGAAATGAGTATTGATCAAGCCAAAGAGCCATGTAAATTAAACAATCAAATCAGAAACTATCAAGCTGATAATCGTTTGTTCACCTGGCCGGCTCCTTGTTTGGCTGCCTCATAGAGCGGCTGATGGAACGGAGGGCGGGCATGTAGTCAACGCATACAGCCTGCCTGTTTCCCAGCAGGCCAAAGGGCTGACTACTCAGCACGGCCTGGGTCATCTTGTACCGCCTCTGGCACATGCTGTGAATACAGGCACACGCCGTTATACGCTCACTGGCCACTTGAAGGTATACCAGTGGAACCAAATGAAATCATACAATGACAAAGGCAGTGAAGAACTGAGTAACAGTAAAAACTGTCAATGACTCGTTCGAATAATATAAAAATAGAATAGTGCGGCCTCTGACGGGTTTGAGCTAGTTCTGGTGCTAACATTACAAAAGGCATGAATATGTGTGACGTTGAACTAAAGAACACTCACATTGGGTCACCTGGCGGTTGACAAGCGAAGTGTATCCCATTGGAAGACCCTGTTCGTCCAAGTTCCGGTACGCATGTCTGCGTCTCCGTCCAAACGTACGACACGCGACTCCAATAACTGCGGCACCCCAAACTCTCCACAGCTGCCTGAATTTCCAACAGCCTCTCCTGGCTGTGACTCCGTTCTTCCTCCTCGCTCATTTCATCTAACACACCATCTTTAATGTCAGCTCCAGTCCAGACAAAGTCCCTTGTGCGAGCAGCTGGATCAAACACTTCTGCTGTTGCTAATGTGGCATTGATGTACGACATGACGTCAAAGAAGTCAGCCAGAGCATTCAAACATGTCAAGTTTACATTGGCCGCACTTTGTTCAGTCCTGTGATTTAGCCTTGTTTTCGGACAATAGGGGCTTATTTGTCCTTTGAGTGTCAAACTGGATCCGATCACCATCATGTTGCTAAGCCCAAGTCCATCCCTCACTGGGTCGATGTCTGCAGCTTTCATCTTAGACCGGAGCAAAAGCGTTTCCTGGTGGGACCCGATGGGCGTGAGCATCTCCATGTTGGAGTACAGTAGAGAAACATCTCTTCTCCAGCTCTCCACCAGCTTGTTCATATCAGCTTCAGTCCATGTCGGATTCTGAAGAATCACACACAAACTAATACTTGATAGTTGAAATTGTACTTTGTACACATGCACAATGTAATTCGTATGAGAGACAGTAATAGAAGTGTATTAAAATACCACCTTTACAAAGATAAAAAGAATGTGCGCAATATACCTTCAGAAGGTTCAGCAGATGGTTTTGACTCACAGGATGAAGACCCAGCATGCTCGCAGTGCAGCCTGTACTATGTTGGGGAAGGCTGGTGTTTTCTGCTTCTACACTAGTGCCTTCAAACCACAAGTATAGACGACAGATTTCAGCAGCCAAACGATGTTGTGACTAATTTAAATGAGACGCACAGCAACCTTGAACACTGTTCACCCACAACTGGAGCTGCAGGAGACAACGTCTGACGTCGCCGCCGGTGAGCGTGAGGAGGCTTCGCACGTCGTCCGTTTCCATGTTCACACCCTGGGCCAAACACAGCAGCTGCAGGTAGCTGCAGACATTCGCCTGTTGCGAGGCACCTTGCTTTAAAAGCTGATCGACTTGAGCGGGGCTCAAAAGCACGGAGCAACTAGATCTCACCGCCGACGGCTTCTTGAAAGCAACTTCTTCCAAGCTGCCACTGAATCTCTCTCGGAATGTAGGATCTAAGAACAAGATAGCATGCATGCACACCACTAGTATATAGAAAACACAAACTTCTCATAACACTAAAAATATTCGTTTGTATGTGTGTTTGCAGGCTACTTTCAGGACCCATGGAGAACAATGTATGACGTCATATTAGATGGAAAGGAAATAATTGCCGTTCGGTCTCCTGTGTGTATTTAGTTACCATTGGTGGTGAGAACCACTGGCCTCTTAGTAGTCGTCATGAACGTCTTGATGGCGGCCAAGAAACCAACATCATCTTCAAAAATGACATCAACCTATTAGAGACAAAGCAGACAGAACACTTCAGCATGCAGCCTCACAGACAATAAATACAATTTGCAGGTGTGACTGTGCCACCTCCTCAAACAGGATTAGCGACGTGGCTCCTTTTTTCCTCTGCGGCGTAGTTTGAAGCTCGGGCCCCTTTTTCAGTTTGTCGTGCGGCGACTTCGCTGGCGGCAGACTGCACAGGTGTTCTGCTTTGGCCTTCATCTTGAAGAAGTTTGTCAGAGTGACAGCGGCTGGCTTCTCCTTTCCTGTGCGTCTGCGGCGGCCAAACGTCTGATTTTTTGAGCTGACGGACACCTTTTGGGGAGGTGGCAATTTTCCTCAGAAAGAAAATAATGCAAATTAAACCCCTGCAAGAAGCGTTGAATGCAAAGAAATAAATAATTGCATGAGCTATATGCTGGTTTAATGGTTACACTTGTGTTGTTCTTATAGAGTAGGAGTAGGCAAACTTTTGTGCTCAAGGGCCATACATGATTTTTAAAATGGACAGATGGGCCAAGTCATTCATAAACGAGGGGGGGAAAAACGAGTTGAAATGTGTATGTAAAATTATTCTCACAATAAAGTAATTTGTTCTCCTATTTGATTGTTTTATTCATAATGATTGTAATGATACATTCCCAATTATTTAATAAAAAACACCTAAAAAGTTACTGTTTTTATTGCTTTTATTGTATTATTTACAATAAATCAGTGAACCAATAATTCATTGTGATGAATGAATTTAAATATATACAAAATAATTTAGATCTTACCAATTTTTGGGGAATAAAGGGCGAAATTAATGCAACAAATATTACAGGACTTTTGATAATGTAACTGCTTGGGTCTGTCTATCTAGACAGTATGTGAACTGCGACTGAGTGGTGGCCAGTCCGGGGGGTTCCCCGCCTTCTGCCAACCCGCGAGCCGAATGAGGACCAGTTCTATAGAAGATGGCTGAACGGATTGCAGCAAAAGAGTCTACTTTAATGTTCCTGGTACGTAGTCCTACCAGCTAAATGTTCACTTCTAGGTGAGCATCCTCTGGTGCCGTAGTTGCTGAAGTACGCCGGTCGCGGTGGGTCCTTCCCGGCCGTCTCCACCAGGTGGGACTGGGTGGCCTCTCTCAACTGACACAGAACCTGGCGGCCATTACGCTGGGAGGAGGAGTTCACCTCAAAAACCTGTGGGTTCACATAAGAGAGGGATTTGAAAGTCTTATAAAAGCTGTACGATGACGCCTCTGTAGATGGTGACCTGGAAGCTGAGATCCTGAGCGCAGGCGTACACCGACGCCGTCTTGCCCACTCCTGGAGGCCCCGTGATCAGCATGGTGTTGTACGGCGGCGGCTCACCGTGGTCCTCTGAGCCCGCCTCGCCCTGGAAGTCTCCACAATCCCACGAGTCTGCATTCAAATAACATGTCTGCCTTTTTATATTCATATTTTATCATATAGTTGTACTTTTCTTCTTTTCTTTTTTCTTAAAAAAAAAGCAGAGATGTGATTTAAAGTCGTCATGACGAAATTTTAAGTAGTGGACTAGTTTACGTCTTTTTTACTTTTATGACAGTTAGGAATGTACAAATGGCAATTAAAATGTTGCCTGTACGTTTCTGAAAGCGTTTATGACAGCAACAGTTCAACAACCGCAACCGATTATTTGGATTTTCACTTCTGGGAAAATGTGTTGTCGGAGGTCGACCAGCTGTAAATAGAAACGTCTTTTACATTTTTACCTTGTGTGGAAATGTTTCTGCGGCTCGTTTCTTCGTTTTTTATTTGCTCCATTCTCCTACTCTCAGCGCAGTCGGACCGCCGTTTCCACATTTTCAACCAACTGAAAAATAAAGTACTGTGCAATAGACCTTCTACCAACATGAAGAGTTTTAAGTGTGTCTGTTAATTATGTGCACTTACCGGTGCAACTTGCTCACTTGGAGGTTATTCCCAATAAGTTCACTTGCACACTGAGGACTGTACTTGTCTGTCCACAGCACATCCGCACAACTGGACACTACATTAGCGCACACATTATTGATACCACACAAACCCGATCATTGGAAACACTGATCAGAATGTCTACCTTTTACCTTCTTGGATAGTTTTGAGTGTTTTTTCCATATCTGTGCGACTTTCCCCGCTTTCACTCGCAACCTGCTGCTTCAGCCTCCGGGTGCGGCTGAGCCTGCTCACTCTGGGACGCGTTTCAACTGAAAACTGCGTCGAGAGGTTGGAACTAGCAGTCTCTGTAGTCATGATATTAGACCTTAGGTGTTTGGAGTCCTTTTCAGAGCTTTCTTGTTTCCTCTTTAAATCCAGGTGCTTCTCTCCTTTCAGAGGTAAATAAAGACAGACGCAAATGGTAAGATAACATCAGATTGTCAATGTCATCTCCTACACCTAAATCCAGGTCAAACTCAGGCCTGAGGGCCAGATCCGACCTTACACTTCACCTGAGGTGGCCAATAAAAGTTTGCCACCAATAAGATTTGTTCCTTGAGTTTTGTTCAAATTTAGTTTGATGATGATAATCAAATGCAGTGGAAATAACGTAATGTGATGGGATTTCGATTCAGAATTTTCAGGGTGGAACACTCAGTATGGTACCGATATGTACAACATCCCGCACGGAACATATTAGGAAAGGGACAGGAAGTGTAACTGTCTTGCAATTTAGCCACACTTTTACTTTGTAAACAAATACAGTGCAGCCCAACCTCTGGCTAGCGGACATCACGGCTAGCAATATGCTTTTGGCAGTGCTTGTTAACTAATTTGAAAGTGAATATCAGTGCAACATGAAAAAAGCAATACAAAATTGCTTTACAAAATGTTTGTATGGCGCAATAACTCAAACTTTTATGGTTGCACTTGTCTGCATCATTCTTTGCCTTAAAAAAAACTACTGGATTTTCGTAAAAAGAAAAAAAAAGATTAAATTAAGGATTGACTTTGAGAATCTTTGGTGGAGTATTTACTTCTAGCATTTTTATTTTTTTTTAACATTTCATCTGTCACTAAATCCTTGTCAAACGAAACATTTTTATTTTTTTGCATTTTGTTCCCTGACTGTCAACCTTAAAACCAATGTACTTACAGAGCTCTGATTTTGTTTTTTTGCCATTCAATGAAAACAAAATTGACAACCCCGAACTAAATGATTTATACCTTTTATTCCAGAATCTGGTAGCCTCTCTCTGGCTTTCCTCTGCAGCGTTCCGAACACACTCTGGACCGGGAATGCTGTGTTGGATGCTTGGATGTCCCGCAAAATGCTGTGCAGCGTTGGCGACGATGGCACACGTCCTTTCCCCGGCTGCAGGGATGATGAAGGTGTTGGCACCTTTTCACCCATTCCCATCAAGTCAGCATCACTCTGAGGAGGGGACTCTGTCTGCCCACATTTGTTCCTTCTACTGCTTCCCTGCTATAGATTAGATACATTCAGATAGGTAGCTAGATTAGCTAGGTAGCTCGATAAAAATTGTAAACAGAAACAGACAAGCTAACACCCTTACCTCGACTGCTCGAGGTTTCTCTTCATTAACACAAGAAACATTGTCTCGACTCTTTTTGGTCCGTTCCAGTTTTTTTGGCATGATAAAAACGCCAAAATGTCAAAAAGCAGACTTGAAGCATTTTGAACATGGCGCCTTTACGTCGAACATTCTCCTTCAGTTGACTTCTCCAAGCTAGCCATTAGCCGTTTTATACACTCGACCCAGCAGTTAGCGATAGCCAATTTATAAATATATATAGAAAGTGTTCGAGTAGAAGACAAGTGACATTAAAAATTAATTACGGTGAAACGTCGCATTTTTCTTCAATGCATATCTGTTAATCAACCTTTCTTGCAGAAGCGAAATGGTATTTGACTCACTATCGCCGCCTACAGTTGTGGAGACGAACTTCGCCTCAAAACTCAACAGTAAGTGCGACATATTTGCAATAGAAGAATTATTTAAAAATGATTGGAAGATGTGGCTGAGCGTTCAGTGGAACTTTTCACAGGAAGCTCACTAAAACAATACAGCCCATATGAAGTTGAATGTTTTTATTTAAATATAAAAACCCTAAATCAAGAGTGTACTTCTTTAAATGATTCTCAATGGGGTGTTTTGTAAATAAAAGGTGATGAAGTCTCCCTCTATCCTTCTTTCTTTACCAGATGAAAATAATAAACCAAATCATACTTATAAACAAAATTATACCAAATTTGGATTGGTAATGCACCATAATTGTCAGTTTATATCCACCGCTCCCCCCTGCCAAAAACAAAATAAAACAGAACAAAAACACTAACAGAACTCAAAATACTGATAACCGCTTTGGTAACCCGGAACTGAAACTAAAAAGTAATTGTGATCCTTTGAACTCTACTATCCTGCAAAAAAAACCCAAACAAAGTTTTCTTTTTTTATCCCAAACATAGTCTCTTATTGACATTTCTTTCACTCAGTCTCAACTGTGATACTAAAACACACCATCTTCAGATTCTCCACAGATGACTGAAAAAAGGCTGAGTTACTCTTTTGGGTGCAGCTCTGAGGTTATGAAAAAGGAAAATCTCTAAATACAAAAACGGCAAGTGCTAAAAAATAATCAGCTAAGTCTTTTTTTTTTCCTTCAAAACAAAAGGTTATCATGTATGTGTATAATTCAGTTGAGTTTCAACTTCTGATAATCCTCATCTATTAGGAGAGACGCACTAGAACAAGGGTGGGGAACCTTTTTCCTGTCAGGGTCCAGTCCTCAATGGGCCATACTAAATGTATGAAAAGAAAAAACATGATTTTATATATTAGGAGCATTTGTGGGTTAAAAATTTGTTTGGGGTTTGATGGTAAATTGCATCAAATAATTTTATGAGGCGGGGTTCCCCACCCCTGCAATCTGTTCACACCCACCCAAGTCATGTCATGTGATGCGGGTGATTCACTTCTACATCGTTCATACGTATTTGGTTGCGTTCAAGTTGTAAAAACTTGTTTACCTTGTATATTGGTCTGTTTGCAGTCAGACGCTCTGCTGACCACTTCTAAGCACCAAAAGGTTGGAAATGTTTATTGAAAGGGGAGGAAACTGGAAAACAAACCCCTCCCCCGTGACAACTAATAGTTCCGCCGTGCATTAAGCCTGCATCAGTCCGTGAGAGCACTTTTTGTCCTCTTGCCCTGCTTCCCCGCACTGGAGGATGGCGCACTGCCGTTGCAGCTCCCCGCCGCCGCGAGGAGCACACACTCCTGCCTCTCTTCGGCGTCCTCCGGGAGCTCCTCCTGGATCTGCTTCAGGCGCGTCATCGCCCGGTCGATGGTGGCTGTGCCCACCAGGTTGAAGTCGTGCATGCTCACTAGGTGCAGGAGGAAGTTGCGGCAGAGGTTACGGCGGACGATGTGCGCGCCGCAGTCATCCACAAAGAGCATGATGGCCTGGTTCATCTGGTTGTCCGCGATGAAGCTGCCACACAGACCACACCACAGCTTTCATGTCTGAGAAATCTCCAGATATTCCTTTTTGTGCGTGCAGTTGTCTGATGTTCACCGTCAGTTTCTTTATAAGGTGCTCTCAAAATCACTTAAAACATGTAAGAATGTGTAGTTAAAATGTTTTTAAAGGCTATTTTTGAACAATACATTCTCTTTATTGTTCCTAATGTCTATTTAAGTGGGTCGCGAATTAACGACAACTGGAAAATGTGTGACAACAGTTGAGAACCAATAGTTTAAACTAATTATTAGTATATAGTGTACTGTGTATAGTACCGTATTTCCACGACCATAAGGCGCACTTAAAAGTCTTAAATTTTCTCCAAAATGGACAGGGTGCCTTATTATGCGCCGCGCCTTATGTAGTGCACCGGGTAGTGCACCAAAATCTATAAATGTTGTTGTGTGATGAGCGCTCTGCTTGACTGACTGGGAGCATTTCCTGCCGACACGCTGCTTATACAGAGGAAAAGCAGATATGGCTGAGGACAGCATGCGGCCATTGGAAGGGTGCGCATGAAAGAGGACGCTAAAGGCACACCCCCAGTAGGTATATGTGCATTGTGCAAAACAACATCGGTTTGGTTTAGGACCCCAAAAATGGCACCTACGAAGAGACATGCTTACGAAGCAGTTTAAACTGCAAGCTATCAGTTACGCAGAGGAACAAGGGAATCGAGCAGCCGCGAGAGATTTCAAGATTAACGAATCCATGGTTCGCAAGTGGAGGAAGCAGGAAAACGAGCTTCGCCAAGTCAAGAAGACGAAGCTGAGTTTCCACGGAAACAAGGCGAGGTGGCCCGAGTTGGAAGACCAACTCGAGCAATGGATTAATGAGCAAAGAACAGCCGGGAGAAGCGTCTCTACAGTCACCATTCGACTGAGGGCAATAACTCGGAGCTTGACGAAGGAACTCCATCCGCTGGACATCGGTGTAAACAGGGCGTTCAAAGTGAAGTTGCGAGCGGCGTGGGAGCGGTGGATGACAGATGGCGAACACAGCTTTACTAAGACTAGGAGGCAGCGCCGGGCGAGTTACGCCACAATTTGTGAATGGATTGTGGATGCTTGGGCTAACGTGTCTGCTTGCGCTGTTGTTCGAGCTTTCGTAAAAGCCGGCATCATTTCTGAGGAGGCTGACTCCGACAATGACGAGAGGGAACCCGGCGTGTTTGATGGAGAACTTGCCCAGCTGTTCATTTCTGATACAGAGCACGAGGCCTTTGATGGAATTGTGGATGAGGATTGATCAAAAAAGAACGTGAGTACATTGTTAAATACATGAATAAAGCACAACCGAACTCAGTTTTGCTCCCGCTGCCTTTTTAAAAACATTGTTTTAGCGTTCATGCATGCGACCGTATGTTTTAAGCTAGCGTGTGTTTTACAATGCCTGCGCCCAATAATACGGTGTGCCTTATGTATGTGTAAATACAGAAATAGACCCCGTAACGGAGACTGCGCCTTATGGTCGTGAAAATACGGTATATTAATGTTGTGGTTGCTGAGTGTACATGATGATTTGGTGTCCGCATACCCATGCTGCATGACATGAAGGTTCCACAACTTCATCACCTCCTTCTCTCCCTCATTGACGTCCGTGAACTCGTCCAGTTGCTGGGCAAATAAGAGTATTTAAAAAGATTATTAAATCAATAATAATCTATAAATCGCACAGCTGTCAAATCAAGACAACTGGGACCAATGAAATTAGTCTTAACACAATCAAGTTCAAATGTCAAACTTAATTTCATGGAATTTCCTCAAATAATGGCTGTCACAATAACAGAGGTGCAGCATCAACTTCAGATCAACTAATAGCACCCTCAAATAAATGTCTCCCTTTTCCCCACAAGGAAATAAACATGTTAGTAAAATTATCTCAGCTCATAGACACCGTTGTTCACACACAGAAATTGAAGTTAACTTCAAAGCCGGTTTGATCTGAGTTGCTGACCAAAACAACAAAACTGAAAGTTGTGTTCTGCATTTCTCCAATATACTACCTTTATTTTTATTTTTTTTTACTTGTTTTAAACTGTAGTACTTTTACGTATTATTCCAAAATTGCGTTCGCACAAATAAAGGCGTCCCTGTAGACACCGCCAGCCACCTGTACTTGAGTAAATAAACTCAGGTGAACCCCCGCATATTCACGGTACGTCAATCAGCAATACTTGAGGGGAGCCTGTCCTCTGTTATGAAAAACTCAAACTCACCTTTTTGTGCTCAGGCGAAAGCCTAATATAATAATATTGCTTTAGCGCCATCTTGTGCTATCACAGTGTAAAGCAACTATGTTAAAGTGAATGGGGAAGCTTCATTTTGTCAGGCCATACATAACCCTGTCTAATAAAAATAAAAAATAAATAAAAATTTAAAAAGTCCTTTACCGCCACTTTGTGGCATCTATAGACAATTACAAACCTTTTTTCAGCCTTTGTTTCTTACTCGCCGTTTTTCACTATATGCGCCAGGGTTTGGTCACAATCTCCCGCAAATAATGGGGGTTGACTGTACAGTAGCCACAACACAACTACTTAATCATTACATCTTTTTAGAACCATTTTTGGCTCAAACTTAGATGAGATTCACTAACAGTTTAAGTCGTCTGTGGCCGTAATAGCGCAAAATGTCTGGCAGTGGCAGCTCTTCCTCACCGTGGCGGTCTTCTCTCGGAGCCACTCGGGGTCCCGCTCGTCCTCGCTGTCCACCTCCATCTCCTGGGGTCGCAGCGGCATGCAGCTGTCACTGTGGAAGTAGAGGCGGTTGTGTCCGCTCACGTAGGTCCTCTGCTGCTCCAACTCGCCGTCCTCGGACTCGAGGAACTCGGACAGGCTCGGCTTGGTCCTCTTGGGCCTGCAAAAGAAATACACAGTGTAACCATATAACATGACGATGCCATGGTTTCTACTCGGTGTCACGGTGTGGTCAACAGCTTACCTGCAAACCAGTATGTGGGTGACGGCGGTCCTCTTGACGGGGCCATTGCGGCTGAAAGCGAAGCCCGGTTGGCTGTGGATGTCCTGAGGATTGCCAACGTATGAGCCGTCGTAACACTCGTTGATGGACACGTCTATCCTTGCTCCTTTGGGGTGAGGCTGCAAATTGTAAAAAAAAGGAAAACAATATTACAAACACATGGTTGAAGTCAATTTTTGTTTTCATGCATTTCAATATCCTCCTCACTGCCGTAAGAAAAGCGAAAACAAAAAACAAAGTTTTCCTAGCTGCACTGTTGCAATGGACAAAAGTGAAAAATTATGCAAGTAGAAGTAAAAGAGTGTACAATTACACCCCGCACCCATATTCACAGTTCGGCGTGAGCGAATTAATTACAACTTTAAATTATTATATTGATTGCCGGTGTAGTCTACTTTGCTGTTACAATTTGCCTGTATTCCCGAACATTTATTATTGTCTGTAAATGCCAGAAGGTAATTTGGATAAATTAGTTTATCTAAAGGTATGGTGCGCATACATGTTTGCTCATGTGTGACGTCACGTCAGTTTGCGCCAACATGGTATTTAGGCTAGTATGCTAGCGAATAGTGTTGATGAGTCTCATCTGAAGACAATTACGATAAATACTTGAACTACTGATTGCAGTTGTTTATGTAACACGGGTTCGTGACTGTGAACATTCAGGCATTTCAGAGCGGAATGAACAGACCAAGAGCCGCGACTGTATTCTCTCGCTACATACAGTCTGCAGCAGTCAGAGTACAACTCCAAAAAATACAAACTATGATGCCTTTTTTCTTTGAATTTTTAGATGGTTATTTTTACGCATGCTTTTATTTTCTTGTAGTTCTATCATTGACACTAAATTCTTGGTTCAATTCAACATCTACTGTGAGGATTAATTTTTAATAAACTCAAACACATCCTAGACATGTGTTGATGGTGCTTTATGATCCTCCTTTGGGGTGGGGGGGATCAATTGTGAATTTTCACTTTTCGTGGCAGGGTCTGTTCCCTATCCCACGTAAATAGTGTGGGTTTACTGTCGTTACTCCACCCAATAGAGAAGTTTTTCCATCACAGTTTAATGATGCATTCACACCTAAGGTCAAAAGTGGCATCAAATTGGTCAAAACTGAAGGAGGGAACTCTTTTTATGCCCACGTTGAGACCTCTAATACTGCTGGAGAAAAAAAACCAAAAAAAAAAACGCCATCAGAACAGGTAAAAACTGCAGTGCGTGACCGTTATGTTTACTAATGTTTATATATTAATAGTTAACTTATTTTCACACTTTGTTATGTCATGTTTCCAATGAGGAAAATTGTTTCAACATTTTAAACTGTTGGCTTATCAGCATCAAACTAAAACTAAATACTGTAATATAGCCGTCAAGTAAGACAACAAAACCAATTGTACTTGTGTGCTCTTTGAGTGCGCGCCCTAAGATGCTTTTCACAAAGCTGTGAAGTTGGAAACCTCCGACGTCAAGCTCACATTGGAGATCGATCACAAGATGACAAAACAGATGCCTAAGCACAATGTAAGCATTTAATCTTTGAGGTCCAAAGCACTTTTTTATTTTTATTTTATTATTTTTTTTTTTTTTAAATCATCCATCGATTTTTTAGTCTTGTCCTCATTCCGCTTGCAGGTGAGCTGGAGTGTATCCCGGTCGACACTGAGCGAGAGGTGGGGAACACACTGGACTAAAAGTTATTCAGTAAAATGCATTTGAAAAATGCATCAAGACTGCTGGAAAGGATTGGGTCTGTTGGTAAGACTGCTTTCTATTCACAAGCAAAAATACTAGCATATGGCAGTTGTTAGCCATGATCTGTTTTATATTTAACTGAAACATTTTGAGGTCTGATACAAGTCTTGAATGCAGTGTAATTTTTTTTTTTTTTTTTTAAAAACCCATTGACTTTTCAATACTCATTTTTATTCCCACAAATGATGGGAATGTTGTTCTCTCTTACCACATAGTTGAAGATGAAGCGTGAGTGGGAGAGTTTGAGGTGTTTGAGCAGGCTGTAGAGCTTGCTGCAGTTCAGCGTGCACCAAGGACAGTGAAGGTCATCCCTCGCCTCCGTCTGCTGCCGCGTGTTGTTGTTGTACAGGAACTAAGCCGAGGGAAAGGTCACAAGACGTCCAGTAATTGGATGATGAAAACCATAAAGACGGTGGCTCCTCACATCAAAGTGTTTACCTGATAAAATATCCGTAACTTTTGGCGTGGCTCACATGGGACGAGTTCTTTCCTTGTGTGGATATCTGTGCTGACCGACTCTTTCACTGCTAAAAAGGAACATATGGAGGAGTTTGTTCAACCATTCATTAAAACACATGCTTTATCCAAATGTAAACACAGCGAGGCTTCTCAATAGTATCTCTTATTTGATATAATGGCCCACGTGACTCTTTCTGTGGTCCATGTAAGTGATCATCTATCATAATGTCACTGCCGAAATCACTGAACTATTATGGTTGTGATCAAAGGGTGACTGTACAAGCTGAAATAGCGAGGAAGGTGGGTTGGATTACATTGGATCAGCATTTACAGTTATTACACATTAGGTTTAACGATGATGTGAGTGAGATGAAATGTAAGGAGACTTTTTCTCTTATAGAGCGAATTGAACAAAATGTCATGTTAGCATCCTAAACAGAACTACACTGTACCAAGTAGTCAGTTTTACTGAAACATGAAAGTACTCTTTGGGTAACTTTCTATTAGTTAAAAGAAAAAAAATAAATCCCACACAATGTGGAAAATACAATTTAAAAAAGGACTTGTTGATTTGATCAAGAAGTCAAAGAAAGTACAATGGTTCCTTGACATACGAATTTAATTTGAAATTCAAAACAGTTCTCTCAAATCATATTTTCCCTTTGAAACGAATGAGTGTGCCATTAATCAGTTCCAGCACAACATTGTGCTTCTTTTGGTGTGCGTGTCTTGGACACCGAGGGCCAGTATAACACAGATAGGAACAAACAAAGAAAGGTTTCACAACTTAATCAGTAAGCTGCAGTAACAATAGTTGTTTTTCGCAGAGGATGAATAATATATGCCAGCGAGTATTTTTATCTTGTCATTTGACACGTTTCTCCACCGTCTGTGTTCAAATATCTCTTGCGTCACTCTAAGGGTTATAACACTGCTACAGTCATTGCTATTCATTAGCCTGTCTATAGCGTTTTGCATCGTGATTTAGCATAAAGCTAGTAGACATTCCAAAGGCAAAAATGGGTCGTCGTTTTAAATACGCAATGTGAAATTCACTTGATTTTATGTTTAGTTAATAGTTTGAAGGTAAACAACAAACAGCTTGAAGCCACTTTTTTAAAGAATTGTTCACTATTTGCAAAACTCATTTTATTACTATCCAGGCATTCTCTGTACCGCTTACTAGGGTCACAGATGTGCTGGAGCCAAACCCAGCTGACATTGGGCGAGAGGCGTGTGCACCCTGAGCTGGCCGCCATCCAAATGCAGGGCAACAACCATTCGCACTCACATACACACTTACGGCCAATTTAGTCTTATTACCTATTATTCAGAATTGTATAAATATTTTATCGATTTTTATTTTGGTGCCATTGCTCACCATTTATCATCATACAGTTTTTCATTTTCACATGAGAAAAATGTAGATTGGAGCTGCATAACAGTTTTTTAAAAAATGCTAATGAGCCCTTCATATTATTAGAGGATTTGTCTCTATAAGCGCCTTAATCAGAACGGGTCTTACCCAAGGGTGTGGCTCTGTGGTGACTGGTCCTGGTCTCCATGGGCCCCGAGGTGTCCGAGTTTCGGGTAGCCAGAGGTTTCGCCACGGGGGCTGTGGACTTCCCGGTGGCCTCGCCCGTCCAGCGCAGAGTGAATTGCAACGTGGGTCCCTGAGAAAATGTTTCAAACGGTGGCAGTCTCTGAAGGGGGAGACATGATGGTCAGTACATGTCTACAAGCAGAACCTTGATGTGGTCAGGAGCCAAACGCTCACCTTGCCATCAAGAATAGTCTCCCACGTGGCTCGCTTCTTGCTCACGGGGCTGTCTTCCATCCCCTGCATGGACACCTCGTACTCTCCATCCAGCAGCTGCAACCTCCTGCACAGGCATTTACACGAACCGGTCACTTCATTCGGAAAACAATCAAATGTGATCTATTTCACACACTAGTTTTTTTAATATATATATATATATATATATATATATATAGCTTGCCTTTCGAAAGATAAAGCTCAGTTTTGATTGACACGGACAGGGCGGCAATTTAACAATATGGTTATTATGGTTTGCTGTGGTGTACTGTACCAGCTGTACAAGCAGTTTGTAAAAATAAGACTTGAGAGATGAAGCCTTTCTAATTCTTAAACAGATTTTATTATCTTTTTCACTAATGGTGAATGGCAGTGGCGTCGAGAGGCCTATTTTAGGGGGGCTTCAGCCCTAGCGTGTTATTCAGACTTGAATGCTAGCTATTACGATTGAGCAGCCTGATATGAAGGGGGTTTGTTTGTGATGAATAATTTAACAACTGAAAACTCTGAGACACTCATACCGTTTGTTACAACAGATCGCTGTGAGCCTTTTCAAGGATGATGGACTTAAAAACGAAAAGAACACACGTTGTTTCGAATATGATACAAAGGTGGCACTTGCCAAGGTGCAGCTGTGCATTCCTGTACTTACTGCTGTAAGGCAAAAGCAAAATGTACAATTATTTTAAGTAAATATCCACTAAAGTTAAGATTTTGTCTAATGTGCGAAATTCCTCATTTGTCGGTTTTGTTCTTTGAACACTGATTTTGTGTGAAATTGATGTATCGGTCATTTTGTCCACTAATGTAATATATACATATGTTTTGAAGTTGATTTTTTTCTCCCAATTACTAAGTGCTCTGTGAATGCACGTATAAAACCTGTCAGGTTCAGTACTTGCAACAAGGTTAGGAACCACTGGAAATAGAAAGTATTTATGTATTCATTCAAACTAAAATGTATTTACAAAATATATTTGTAGAGGGAATTGCATACGCAATAAAAGACAGTGTTGTGGTGAGTGTCAATGTGCCGAAAAGTATCTACAAATGTACCTGTTCTTATCAAAGACAGTCATTTGAGCAACATATGTCTCTGTTGTCTCCCCTTCTTCCTTATGAGACGAGTTCCTCTTCTTTCTACTCTGAGTATCTCTCACATCTACACACACACACAAACACACCGGTATCACATATGCATCATAGAAGCCTTCACTGTCGACTTTGAGCAGCTTCTTCTTACCGATGTTCTCGTTGGCTTCACCGTTGGGCAGGCCGTTGGCATCCCTCCGGCCCGTGCGCGACACCCTGAAGAGGAGTGAGTAGGACTTGACCATATGGCTGTTGCTGGGCTCAAACTCGTTGCTGGACACCAATAAGGAGGGACAGGAGGCCAGCTTGCTTTGCTGGCTGTCAGGATTCAAAGGCACCTGCTTTTTACCTGTAGGCACTTGCTTAACTGGACAGCTGACATCCTGCAAGAAGCAGAGGATTGAATGAATAAACGAGATGACAGGAGGTAATCGGCTGAATGTGACGCCGTACCTTGCGTTTTTTATGGCAGACTTTGACAAGTAGCACCTCCAAGGAGACGGAGTTTTGCTCATTCTCTGAGTTCTGAGATGGCTTTTCTACAAGTGGGAAAAACAAAATCCCATTGCCATCATTTTCATTTATCGTGATCTAATAGGAAAAAAAAAAGTGCCATAACGCAAGATCATTTTTAATACTTCGCAGGAAACTTTGACGACATGCATCATGACTCATCTGAGAGACTGTTTACATTCCTTATTGGGTGCTGCTGTTTTGGTTAGCAAGCGAGTTCAAATTGACTCAGCTCTTTATTACTTGTCTGTGTGTGAAAGGCGGTGTCTATGAAATGAAATAATTGTTATCCATTTTTCCTTATAGGGAAAAAGGAGACGTCGTTTAGAGTAAGGCATACATTTGTCTTGAGCAGACGTCTCACCCGGCAACTAATTTGGGCAGGACACTACTATAAATGGCCATTATTTGAGGTACAGTAATTTTCATAATGTAAAAAAAGAAATCAAATCCCAAATATTTTCAGTTACTATATCTATCACATCATGTCTTTCGCTACTTTCTTTCATGTGTCATTTCCAGTCAGAGGATACCTATTCAATACATAAAAATTCACCTTCATTCATAATCTAGTCAACATATTAATCCTTTTGAGTCCATCTGTACGACTACTTACCATCCTTATGGAAGAACCCGGTAAATGTTAATTGCAGATGTGAAGACAAGCTAAAAACACACAAAAGAAGAAATTAAGCTAAATGTAGTTATTTATTGGTAGTAACATTGAAAGATCTCATCGACCAATGTTACCTGGGAGATTCCTGCTCTCCCTTCATCTTCTCTACAGTTTGCAACAAGTTATCTACTTTGAATGCTTTCCTGGGAACAAAAAAGAAAGACAGACTTGGAATTTTGCTTATAAAACAAATCGCAGTAGAGACACTTGAGATTCATTTTTTGGGGGGTACCTTTTAGCATTTGAACGACCGTTTCTATGAGACATGAATGTGAGAGTCCTGTGCAAAAATATTGGCTACAAAGAAAGAAATCAGGTGAGGGGTGGGAGGGGGTCAATTGTTTTTAAATCTTCAATTTATTAAAATAATTTTTAAAAACTAAGTCTGTAACTTACCGCAATCAAGTTCCTAGTGCGAAGAAATCTGTATATCTGTGTTGGCTCTGGGAAAATAAGAAAATAATCAAGACTAGACAAAAGGGAATAATACAGAGGCTTTTGAGAGTTTAAAAAAAAAAAAAAAAAAAACTGACAAAAGCAATAGTTCTCAGCGTGGAAAAGTCAAGCGTTCCCTTGTGCTGTTACTGTCACATCCAAACAACTTAATCAGTAACACAAATCTGTTTAGTCAACCAACTCGCAGCCAGTCAACGTAGCCAGTTTATTTTAACACAACACAAACAAATCTAGATTAAAAGAAAAATGGAACAAGTTGTAACCATTTTACAGGTATGCAGCTGTGGTAAAAGCAATCAACTGAGTCTTGATAACCAAATGGCACGTTAACCTATGCTTTAAAGGGTTTAAACCACGGGCAAAGGTAATTACTGAAATACTATATCATTTCTCCTAGTGATAAAGTTGAGCAAGTTGTTCAGGATTTTTTTTCTGTCACCAGCATTCAAACAAGTAATGGCCCTCTTTCTCTCTCTCTCTCTCTCTCTCTTTTTTTTTTTTTTTTTTAGACAACCAACTCAAACGGTTTTTAAAAAGTTAGTTAACGTACCTAGTATATATTATTATAAAATAAACTATATGACATTAAAAGAACTATGACAATTAGACACTACTTTTCAGTTATGGCCTGGGAGGAAAAACAATCAACTGTGTATGGTAACCAAATGAAATAGCCATGTCAACATGGACTTTTAATAAAAAATTAAACAGTGCTTAGAGCGAAATAGAAACTACTGATTCAAAATATTAGTGAAATGAAAGTAAACAACGACGTATCAAGGGCTGAAGTCTCACTTTCGAAGGCCTGGAGGAAGAGCTCATGGTCGGCCTGAATCTGCTCCATCTTCGGCTTCTTCACGGAGTTCAACATCGCCGACGAGGCGGGGTACACGGCTCCGTTCGCTTTGCAACCCGCCCCGCTCATAATGTGGCCGGAATTCTAGGGGCGGACATAATATCCACAATAAAACACCCAAAAAAAGACCCGACACACAATGGCTGTGTCGCAAAAGTTACCGCAAGCAAACCAGTAGGCGTACGATTAGCACGGCGGCTAGCGAGAGCACATTGCTAGCACGCTAGTTAGCTGGGGTCGCTGTTCTATTTCGTCCGGCGTGAAACTAATACTGACGAAATAATTCAACTCGGTGTGTATTCGATTTGAATAAAGACAGCCTACCCTGGCGGATGGCATCAATTTGTTAGCTTCGCTGCCCCCAGCACAAGCCTGGAAGAATCAACAGCGGAAGCCCATCAAGACCAACAGGACGCGACGACAAGCTGCTCGTTGGCTAGTTAGCTAGCGATGCTAGCATGGTTTACCGGTAAACGAACCGGTAGCGATCCCGGATTGCCGCGTACACCCACCGGTATTGTTCTTCTATCGGATATGGATTTAATAATTTGGATGACATTCATCAACATCTATTAGTAATTTATTGCCGTGCGGCGTCCCTTCAATTTGGAATGAACAACAGAGCATTGCTCGTTGGTCAGCCAATGGGAGCCAGACTGTGCGAATCCACGGCTGTGATTGGCTACTGGGAAACTGAAGTGACGCGTAAACCGCTCTCGGTTTCTGCGATTTTGCGGGAAACGGAGCGAGCATTCAAGTGGACGAACGTCACATCATCGGTGGATTATGATGTGAAAAGTGCGACAAAATATCTTGAAGAAGAAGAAAGTGCATTATTCTACACATTTGACTTTATAGTCAATTAAATGTAATGTGTATTAAGAATTGATCGCAATGCGTTCTTAAACATTGTAACTCACTCGCTCGCTAAATGACTTAAATCACTATAACAATTGAAATAACTGCATTTTGGTCAGCATACTACATAGATGTGAAAGTCCAGCAATGTTTTTGAGATACAATACATTTTTAAAAAAATCAGGGAAGTAAGCAAAAATTGTGGGATGTAATTGTCATGCATTTATTTAGTTGTTTTATTGTGTTACAAAATGCGATTGGTATGGATTAACCAATTAGAATAAATGTTTAAATTAGTATCCAACAACCGACGGATGATTTTTACCATATTTATATACCAGTGATCAATGAAGTGTGGTACAATTTACAACATTTAAATCAAAATACAATCAAACCAATTACAATGGAGCTTGTATGTATGCATATAGTTCGTTTATTTTTTAAATCCAGCACAATATATATATGTATTACTTTTCATGGGTAGTATATTGAAAGTCAGAATTCCTCTGAGAGGACCAAATGTTTTGAGATCAGTATTCAAGCCAACCATTTTTTCTTTGTATTTCTACATCAAAGGAATTCCTTCAGCCATTTGTATGTTTATTAGGGTTTCCCTTCTCTTCTCAGACAATAACCTGTCTTTGGTTTACAGCAGCCCCATGTGGGGCACAAGCCAGTGCAAGAGTCCCAAGCCCAGATAAATGCAGAGGGTTGCATCAGGAAGGGCATCCGGCTTAAAACGTTGGCAAACAAATATGAGCGAGGATAGAGATGGAAACATGTTGACTGGTGCCAGCATTGTGCTAGATAGATGGAAAGACTAGTTCGAGGAGTTGATGAATGAGGAAAATGATAGAAGGGAGAGTAGAAGAGGCAAGTGTGGTGGACCAGGAAGTGGCAATGATTAGTAAGGGGGAAGTTAGAAAGGCATTAAAGAGGATGATAAATGGAAAGGAAGTTGGTCCCGATGACATTCCTGTGGAGGTATGGAAGCATCTAGGAGAGGTGGCTGTGGAGTTTTTGACCAGCTTGTTCCATAGAATTCTAGCACGTGAGAAGATGTCTGAGGAATGGAGGAAAAATGGGCTGGTGACCATTTTTAAGAACAAGGGTGATGTCCAGAGCTGTGGGAACTATAGAGAAATAAAGTTGATGAGCCACACAATGAAGTTATGGGAAAGAGTAGTGGAGCCTAGACTCAGGACCGAAGTGAGTATTTGCGAGCAGGTATGGTTTCATGCCTAGAAAGACTACCACAGATGCATTATTTGCCTTGAGGATGTTGATGGAAAAGTACAGAGAAGGTCAGAAGAAGCTACATTGTGTCTTTGTCGATCTAGAGAAAGCCTATGACAGAGTACCCAGAGAGGAACTGTGGTACTGCATGCGGAAGTCTGGAGTGGCAGAGAAGTATGTTAGAATAATACAGGACATGTACGAGGGCAGCAGAACAGCGGTGAGGTGCGCTGTAGGTGTGACAGACGAATTTAAGGTGGACGTGGGACTGCATCAGGGATCAGCCCTGAGCCCCTTCCTGTTTGCAGTGGTGATGGATAGGCTGACAGATGAGGTTAGACTGGAATCCCCGTGGACCATGATGTTTGCAGATGAGATTGTGATCTGCAGTGAAAGCAGGGAGAAGGTGGAGGAACAGTTAGAAAGATGGAGGCATGCACTGGAAAGGAGAGGAATTATGTCAGGTGTGTTATGTGACAGAAGAGTCTCTGCTAGGACAAAGGGCAAAGTTTAAAAAACAGTGGTGAGGCCAGCCATGATGTACGGATTAGAGACAGGGGCACAGAAGAGACAACAGGAAGCAGAGCTGGAGGTGGCGGAAATTAAGATGTTGAGGTTCGATCTCGGAGTGACCAGGTTGGATAAAATTAGAAATGAGTTCATCGGAGGGACAGCCGAGGTTCGATGTTTTGGAGACAAAGTTAGAGAGAGCAGACGTCGATGGTTTGAACACGTCCAGAGGAGAATAGGGAGTATATTGGTAGAAGGATGATGAGGATGGAGCTGCCAGGCAAGAGCGCTAGAGGAAGACCAAAGAGAAGGTTGATGGATGTTGTGAGGGAAGACATGAGGGCAGTTGATTTTTGAGAGGAGGATGCAGGAGATAGGCTTACATGGAAAAGAGTGACACGCTGTGGCTTCCCCTAAAGGGACAAGCCCAAAGGAAAAGAAGAAGGTTTACAGCAGAGGTTCGAGACTTCAAAGAAGACTGATTTGCACCTTACGCGATAAGGGTACCATTTGGGCACCAGGCCAGTCTCTTAGACGCCAGCAGGCGGGTGTGGGTATTTCACGGACACAGAGTGTCACCTTGTGGCCAGCAGAACCCTCCAAATAATAGGAATAATACCTCTGCCTTGTTCTTAATGAACATGTAGGCCTACAACGTTACTGTATTTTGATGTTGGCTATTATGGTGGTACTTGGGGAGCTAACAGTTGTTAAGATGGTACCTGGTATAAAACAAAGTTACAGTACTACTGGTTTATATAAAGACGTCTATAAATATGAATATAACCATTATTTTTATTATAATTTATTCGGTACTATATATGTATGTACGTATTTTCCTGTCGGAGCTATTTGATGAGGCATCCGGAAGTATATTGCATCACAACTTCCGGACATGTGTGACCGAAGTGGTTCGTTGCTAACACTAGCTGTCTCGTGGTACGAACTTAATTTTATGATAGTACATTAACAAACCTTACATTAGTTCATTAATTTAAATCAAAAGACCGGTGAATCTGACGCTTTTGAGGGGCCAACATGGCGGAGGTCGTTCAGCAGCGGATCGAGGACAGAATTCCGGAGTTGGAGCAACTGGAAAGAGTCGGACTCTTCACCAAGAAAGAAGTCAAGTAAATAAAAAAAATAAAATAAAAAAAAATAAAAACACTTAGGACAATGTTCACGAGTTATGAATGGTTTTCAATGTGGAGGTGGTGGGTTACTTATCATCATGAATAAGTTGAGCACAACTTTGTGTTTTGCAGAGCCATCATCAAGAGGGTGACATCACTGGAATACAAACTTCACAGGCTGATCGTCAATAAAGATGACTTTATAGGATACATACAGGTTGAGGGATCTTACCTCAAATTCACTCACATTAATGTCACTGATGTTGAAAAGTTTCATTTATGGACTATGTTAAATTGCAGTATGAAATCAACGTCCTGGAGTTGGTCAAGAAGAGGAGAGCGGTTGGTGGACGCATTATCTAATTATGACATTATGATTAGCATCACAATATATAGGCCTACATCCGTGCTGTTGTCAAACTGCTTCTCATCTCCATGTTTGCTTCGCAGCACATACGCTACCAGTTCAAGAAGGAAGACATTGAGTTTCCCATCATACACAGAATCAACAGTGTCTTCAGAAGGGCCACAAACAAGTGGAAGGTATTTTCATGAAGTGCATCCTGGCACTAATCAAATATTAAAAGCCATGTTGGACCACCAAGGCAATATTATCTGACTACGTTGCACTGATGATTCCTTTGGCAAGTCAGATATTGACAAAAAATAAAGAAATCTCATGGATAAAGGAAAAAGTCATATTTGTATGAGAATAAAAACGTAATTTTACAATTACTGTAATATTACAAGAACAAGTCAATATTTTCAGAAGTCTTATTTTTAGAAGGGGAAAAATGTCTAAGCAGAAACAAAATGTAATATTATGAGTATAGTTGTATTTAGTTCATTGGTGAACAAGAAAACGCATTTTGGTTTTACAAGATTAAAGTTGTATTTTTATAAGAATATAGTCATCATTTAAATGAGTTTTTTCGTAATGTTGCGAGAATGGTGATGTTTCTATTATAACTTTTTATGTCATTTAAAGGTTAAAGTTTGTTTGTTGTGGAAAAGGTAATTTTAAGAGCTGAAAGTTTCATTTTTACTAGAATTAAGTCAAAATGTTCCAAGAATTAAATCTTAAGAAACAAAGTTGTACAATTAAAATCTTTATATTTGTACAACTAATATTACACCACTCATGCCACTTTAGTCATACTGTTACTTAAATGCTGTTAAACATTTACTAAAATAATGAATACTATAGTTACACCTTTACAAGAAAAGTGTTATATTACAAGATTTAATTTTTTGCAGAATGAAGGTCTAATTTTGAAATCGTCATTTTTCTGACACTGATGACAATTAAGTCTTATTTAAAAAATATTTTTAGTATTACATGAATAGTTCTATTTTTAAAAGAAAATAGTTGTAATGTTACAAGATTATTATGATAAAATGCAACTCTTATAATTGTAATAGCAGTGTGTAATAGACTAAAAATAAATAAGTGAATGCATAACAAACACCTTTCCCTTGCAGGATGACGTGCAGCTTTGGCTTTCGCACGTCGCCTTCTGTAAGAAATGGGTACGTACAAATGGATTATTGTCAATTAATTTAAATCACGTAGGTGTAAATAAGCGATCTTCGTATCTTTCGTCAGTCCACGCGAGGGCAGCTCAGCAAGGTGTTCTCCGCCATGCTGGCCATCCACCCCGATAAACCAGGTACCCTTTGGCTTCATCCCTTTTAATCAGCATTTTTGGGGTATGAGCAAAACATGTTGACGCTATTTTGGCCTGTGATCTGCTTTTTGCCTCTAGCACTGTGGATCATGGCAGCCAAGAGCGAACTGGAAGAGAGGAATTCCTCAGAAAGTGCCCGACATTTGTTCCTCAGGGCGCTACGATTCCACCCAGGCAACAAAAAGGTCTACCAGGAGGTACGGAGCAAGAATATACATGGCATTTTCACACGTTTTGACGTCCCAAGAAGCATCTGAGCTAATTACATAATGTGTTGCAGTACCTCCGGATGGAGCTGTTGCACTGTGAGAAGCTGAGGAAGCAGAAGGCAGAGCTGGAACAAGCTCAGATTGACATAGTGAGTGGGTCACAATCCTGAAAGATACACTTTAGGAAATTCATTCAGATTCAGAAAATGTTTTTTAGCCCCGTGTGGCATTTAAGGTAGGTGAGAGCGGCACAGTTATTTAAACAAAGTTCACAACATAATTTACATCAGGGAAATTGTACATGATGTATTTTTACATTATTGCACTGACTATTCTCAGAATAAATAGTGTGTCATCCTTGTTGGCAAGGCCAGAGTTCAGGAGGAGAACAGCCTGGGGAACAAAGGTGGATCTTTTCATCTGGGTCCTGCGGGCCGGACCGCAGCCTTTATAATGTCATTTTAAAAATGTTATAAATTCTAAATAATATTGATAAAATAATGTCAGTAATGTTATTTAAAACGTACATTTGAAAATAATCACAGCTGGTGTAGTAGTTCACTTGTCTGACATAGGTGCAAACGGCGTGGGTTAAGGGTTTACTTCTAAACTGGACAAAAGAGTGCTAGCAACACAACCGACAAGTGCCACACAGTTATGGGAACTTCCAGAGCAGAGTTGGGAAGAACTTTCTGAAGAATGTTTGATTTACGTTTTAGAGATGACGCTACAAGTGTGTTCGGCTGTTATATCTACCCAAGATGGCGACTTTAATGAGTCAAAGGTTTAGAATACATTTTTTGTTTGAAGATTGATTCCATGATTTTGCTTGTAACTTGAGTAGTTTGTTCTGTTTCTGTGCTTTCATTTTAGAGTAAAATGAGAAATTGAACTGCATGAATTTCAATTGAAAAATAAGGCCGGAAAAAGTGGGGTGTTCTCAAATTTTTGAGCGGTAGTTTAAGTGGAATTAAAAAAAACAACAAAAAAACACAATGAATGAATGATGCAATGAAGCCACAAAAATTGAACTGCGATATAGCGAGGGCCAACTGTAAATACATTTTTTCCACAAAATTCTACACACAACTTCCGATAGATAGTATATTAAAGAAAATGTTTTCAAATTTGTAAAGAAAAAAAATCTACTTTGCAATAAGACTTTATTGTAACAGGGAAGAAAAAGTGAAAACTTGTCAGGTGCACTGTATAAGACGGATGATGAAGTAAATAAAAACAGTCCCATTGTTTGTATTGGTGAATAGGGTGAATATGAGTTTTCTGCAGAGATCCTGAGTGGAAAACTGGCGATGGTTGTGTACAATGATGCCACAGACAAAAACAAAGGTGGGCAGGGTTTATATTTTAAGCTCTCACATTAATATATTATCGGTATTAAGTAACCATTATATCCTTTTCTCCCACAGAGGCAGAGTTTGTCATCTCACTCCTGAACATCGCATCCATTTTTGACTTCACCAAAGACTTCCAAGAGGTCATCCTGCAGGAGTGAGTCACGATTAAACCCAGTCTGTCCCAAACATCCAAGGTGAAGCTCACCTGGACTTTCCTGTCCCCTTGTCTTGCAGCCTGCAAACCAAATTTCTGGACGACAGCGTGACGTGGGACTTCTTGGCCAAGAGGGAGCTGGAGGCTCCGGGAGCGGGAGAGGAGCTCCGGACCGCCAAGGGCCGCGCTTCGGAGGTTGACCGAAGAGAAGTGCAATGCTGTCAGGTTTACGAGCAAGGACTTGAGAACATCAACACTGGTAAGAGTCCTCACGTACACAAACCGCATTGTTAATCATGAACTAATTGATTGAGCAATTAGAGGTTCTACTCTAATCTTGTCAAGACATTTGGGATAATTGTCTAATTTTGTGGGAACAGTTTAGGGAAGTTCTTAGTTAGTTCCCAGAACACAAAGCAATGTCCATAAAGGCTTGCTTGGATGAGTTTGTTGTGGAAGAACTTGACTTAAAGCCCATCAAACACCTTTGGGATGAACAAGAAACAAAGATTGTGTGTCCTCTGGCTTCACAAATTTTCTTTAAGATAGGCTCCAGCACTCCCGCGACCCTAGTGAGGAGAAGCGGCTCAGAAAATGGATGGATGGATGAATAGACAAAAATTCACACACACCACTAATATGCTGTAGAAAGTCTCTAAAGGCCAGATAAACATTCATATCTTGTTTTGTCATTTTATGTTAAACAATTCAAATGAACTGAAAGGTAGATCTGTCCCTATCTTTTTTAAAATCGTCTTTCTGTGTACAACTCTGTTGTGTGTGTCCCTGAAGTAAATAAACTAAAACCTCCCCATGAACTCCCCCGCCTTTAATGTTGAAAGTCCACCTTAAACTTCAGCTTTACAGATGCCATGTCTGCTATGCAGGTGGCTTGTATCGTGGTAAGGACGTCTACCACAACACAGTGATATTCGAGCAAAGTGAAGTCAATGAATGCTACTATATTTTCCTGAGTAGGGTAAAGACTCATCTGTTTGAGGTTTCCTATTCCATTTTTTGAGGAAACACAGGAATTCGTTTTTGAGGTGGTTTGATTTGACTGTTTAATGCGTCTTTTGTGATGTTGTCTTACCTCTTGCAGAACCCATGTGGACCTCCTACGTTGCCTTTTGTCTGGAGAGGGTGAAAAGGAAGACAAACGTCCAAGAGTTGAAGGACAAGGTAATCAAGGAGCAACTCATGGTGCTCCAGCTCCCTGTAACCCTGAGCGGGATAAGCGAAATAAAAAAAATATTATAATGCTTGTTGCATGTCACAGAGACGAGAGAGGCTGCTGGGAGTTCTGCAGCGCGCCCACGACTCATCACTGCTGAAAGAGGATTATTACAAGAACTGGGTAAGACAAGTACAATTGTGTTAGAGTATCCTCACGTTGGGATTCCCTTCTCTGTCCCACTTCACACAATGTTCTCCGGCAGCTGCAGATCATGCTCTCGTCAGGAGATGCAGAGGGCGCGGCAGGCGTCGCAATTGCAGCCACACGGCGCTACAGCCAATCGGTGTCGGCGTGGAGCACGGCCTTGCAGACGCTGGTTCAGTTGGGGAAGGACGACGTCGGGCGGCTGTTCCAGGATGCGCTCACGCACATCCATCCCAAGGTACGCACACACCAGCAACTCTGATAGAGGTGTCTCCAATTAGCCTCCATTCCATCCTATTAACCTCCACTATCGATTCCTCCAGTCCTCAGGAAAGCAGTAGGCAACATAAAAGACCCTTAAAAAATGAATATTAAATGATTATAACCTAAATTTAAATTTGACACTCATGGACATTTTCATAAAGCCAAGAGAGGAGTTTGTTATTGTTGTGTCTGGGGTTTCATAAGACTTGGCGTGAGCAGTAGCGGCGTGAGGAGGATTACTACACTTTCGGCAACTTATGTGGACGTTAAGCCCCCAAGGCATCTTGAAGTGGCTCCACTGCTGTATTGATGAGCCTGCATTTTTCAAATGCGCATTACAAGTCTTCAACAATGGTTTATAATCCACACTGAGTCGATTTGATCGTAATTGCTACTTTCGTGGTTCACAGAGCTGATTTTTATGCATCTGGGTGTAGCTTACTAGTAGTGACCGTAGGTCACCTGGGATAGACTCCAGCTTCCTTTTGACCCTGAACATAAAACAGGCACTATATAAAATGAAAATGAAATGATCATAAATGTGTCTGCATGATTATTACGATGGTTCTTCCTGAACTGTGTCCTCTTGGGCCACCAGGAGAGCTTACCAATTTGGCGGCTGCTGGTCCAGTGGAGCATAGCCAACCAGAACCCAGAGGAGACTGAAGCCATTTTCAAGGTTCAAATTAAATCCACCAGACATGGCAGTCCACACTGAACAGCCATTAGTATCCACACAATGATGATAATACTTTCGCCGGACACTTTGTTCTCCCTCCTTGTTCCCAGAGAGGTCTGCTGTCTGCGGTGGCGGCGGTTGCCATGGAGATGAAAGAGCGCTACGTTGATTGGTCATACGCCACTGGAGGCTACAAGAAAGCGAGAAAGACTTTCACAAGGTAAGTAAAGAGATCTTTTCAATCATGTAAATTAAAGACTATAAGGGGGGAAATAATGTGTGTTTGTTTTAGTTTACAGGAGAACCGACCTCTATCCAAACCTTTCTTCACCAAAGTGATACAGATAGAGAAAGAACAAGTGAGTGCATCAAATACTCTGTCGTAAGTTAGAAAAGTGATCTTTTAAAATACAGAGAAAACTACAAAGTCCAGCTTGTTAGATTCCTCTCAAGCTGTTTTCATTTCAAAAGGAAATAATGTAAAACAATTTATTCCAAGGTTAAACTGTCAGCATCATAAAACCTTTACTGGCAATGTTTTAAATAACGTTTATAACTATCATAAAAGTGTAAAAAATAACTTTAAAAATTGCTGTAGTATGAAACTAAAATAAAGTAAAACTACTCACCCTTTGAAGAGGCCCGAATGGAACGCAATGTAGAGGGAACAGGAGGGTGTTTGCAGAGTCATACTCTCACCCAGTGTTTTTGGTGGCCTTTTGGTATTTAAAAAAATTGCATCACTCATGTTTTACTACGTCGCGATAAGGTTCATTTCAGATTTTTGTCATCACCGAAAACACAAAAAGCGAAACACACTTGTGAAAGTAATCGTTTAGATCAGTGGTTCTCAAACTTTTTACTCCACCTGAGTAAATAGTTAAGTACCACCATCATGACCAACATTAAAATACACCAGTGTAGAGGACGTGAATGCTCATTTAAAAACGAGGTGGTTTTATTCCTACATAAGTATTACATTTAGTATTATTTTAAGCCACTGTAACATGCATAGGTTGAACATAAACAGTTAAATATAGAGGAAAGAAATTATTATTCATTTATTGTACTTAAAGGTTAAAAGCAACTGAATTGTACGTAACAAATGTACTAGATTTAAAAAAACAACAACAACAGTTTAAGTCACTGTGACATTATGCAATTAGAACATTTAATTCAGTGATTCTTCACATACCACCAGAGGGGGCTCACGTAACTCTAGTTAGTACACTTATCACACTTTGAGAATCTATGAGCTGAATTTTAAGTCTCACTCGATTTGAGTTAATGTAGTGTTGTTCATGCAGGAGAGTCCAAAGATGAACAATCTGAGGGACTACTATGAGAGGGTCCTGCAAGAGTTTGGCTCCTCTGATGAAGGTGAGATGAGTTCTCGTCAAAAAGATGGACAGTATTATGAGTCTAAACTGTTATTTGCAATATGCCATGATTTAGTATGAAGGTTATTTAAAGAACTTACTAATATGTTGTTCAAACTATCATGTCAACAATCGCAACATACACAGGGAGTCTGCTAGCCACAGGTTTGCAGACTCCCTGCGTATGCTTCCGGGTTTGGTCACGTGAGAGGGGCAGAGGTGTGACGTTAATTTCCCCCGCAACAGTTGCATACATCACGTGCATCATGATAATTCGATAGGCATTGTGCTGCTCATTCTGGTTAGGGGGCAGTATATTACATAATGGGCGTACTCCATGTAGAAGGAAACAGAAGACTGCAATAAAATAATATGAATCGAATATAAGAATAATATGTGCGTGTAAGAGTTGTATGCGCCGTCCACATGTGTTGCTACCACTTGTGGTGAAATATGACTGAAGGTTTATTCGCACCACGACAGTCGGAGTTTTGAATTGTGAGTTAGCGTTAAGCTAGTTAACACACAACTTGTGATTCTCTTTGTTTATGTTTAGTTTTTAAGTGCATTTCAATTGGGTGTGCCAAATAAACAGCTTGAAGCAAGCCTTTGACATCTTTTTCGGACGGAAGAATTGTTCCCAATCTGCAAAATTACCGCTTGTTGTGAAATTCGCTGCCGAAAACCCAGCCGAACAACAGCCGGTGTCTCGAAAAACTCATGAGAGTTGAGCGGAGTTTTCTTTTTCACACTTGACATCTGTGTTTCGCAAGATCTGTGGCTAGATTACATCCAAGAGGAGATGGGGCCGCTCGGCCAGCCAGAGAACTGCGGCAAGATCCACTGGAGAGCCATGAAGTTTCTGGAGGGCGAAAGTGTGGAGAGGTTTACCTCCAAATACACTCTCCTGCAGACTGGACACCTGTGAGTCCAATTTGAAGCAGTGCAGGTTGAGGCATGTTCAATCAGCAGGAGTTGGTCAGCCTGAGGGAGCACATGAACACGTTGGCTGGTTTTCACAGCCTTCCCTTGGACGCATGGATCGTTTGACCCTGTTTTGCTAAGTCTGATGTCCACGTTCCAGATGTCTTCCAGAGTTGTCAAGAGAAATCTTCTGAAAAGCGGGGCTAAATGTTTCCAGATGCATTTACACTTTCAATATCGAGTGACGTTGGAAAACGATGCCGGTGGAATTTGTCATTAAAAAGGCATACTTTGATCCTGTTCAAATAAAAATATCAAATTTAAATTCTGTGAAGTCAATCCAAGTAGCTATCATACTAACACATCATTTTAAAGCCACTTCTAATTTAACATAATTCGATCCAGAAATGAACATTGTAAAGCAGTTATATTACAGAATCGTGTGGGAGAGCCTATATGATCTGAGAATGTCTGATCCAGACTGTCATACGATGGTAAAAGCAAATAGAACCTGAGAGAAATTATATTAAAAAAAAAACCATTTGAAACCCTAAGTGTTCCGAATATATAATGGTAAAAATAAATTGAATATGAAATTTAATATGACCCCCACTGAAAACTGAAATGGCTCCAGAGTCTTGACAGTGAAAAATGATCCCAAGCCCTGATTTAATGAATTACCACGAACAATCTATTAAAATACATGCTAAACAATAATAATCCAAGTCTTCGCAGTGAAAAAAAACATGGACAGTGTTAAGGACACTTTATTGCCTCATACAGCATCTTGAGTATAAAGTTAACTAAGCATTTTAGGTACATTGTAATTATTAAATTGAACACAAGGAGGATGAATTTAGTGATATAGTGGTTTCTTCCCCCATCAGTAGACTGATAAAAAATACATTTCCATACCTTGACTTCCGTCATCGACACGTCATCTTCAGAAGCTAAGAGGTAACATTCCTTCAGGCAGATAAAATAGCAACAATGTATTTCAATAATGATCCCTTTTAAAATGATGCAATTACCTTGACATTAGGTACTCCAGCACAATAAGCGGGATTTGCTAAAATGCTTTCCTTAACAAAACAGAATGTTCATTTTAATCGACATTGTCAGAGGTACAGTATTCATTTGACATGTTTATTGTGTCTAAAAATGTACATTCTGTCTCATTTCGCTCAATGAGAATAATGGAAAGTGCAGTTGTACGCCACCACAAAGTAAAACTACAATAAGAAACATAATACACAAATACCCCTCTGACCGTGTCAAGCCTTACTGAGCATTATCTTTGTAAAGTTTTGCAAGTGTACCTAGTGTTGTGGCCTGTGTGTACATGTTATTTGCGACTCACGCGATATTTCTTTGCAGAAATCATACAGTGGTGCCTTGAGATATGAGTTTAATTCTTCCCACGACCACACTTGTTACTCAATACTGTCACAACTCAAAATCATCTTTCCCAAATTGAAATTAATGTAAATGCCATTACAGTGGACCCCCGCTATTTGTGGCGGATAGGGACCGGGCCGGAACGCGAATAGCAAAAATTGGCGGATAATTGAAACCTGTTATAATTGCATTAAATTATTCATTAATGTATTTATTTACACTGTGATTGGCTGGCGACCAGTTCAGGGTGTACCCCGCCTCTCGCCCAAAGATAGCTGGGGATAGGCTCCAGCACGCCCGCGACCCTCGTGAGAATAAGCGGTACAGAAAATGGATGGAATTTATTTACTGAATACGTTCTTGAATAATTGGGGATAAACCACCAGTGTTTCTGGAGTTGGTTCCACCTCTAAAAAGAAAAATGTTAACCAAAAAAAGAAAAACATCTGCGGCTAAGTGAATCCACAGGTGCCAAACTGCGAATCCACGGGGGTCCACTGTAGGCCATTCCAGGCCCGCCTCCCCCAAAATGGTTTGCTTTTTAATAAAGAGAAATGGCACATAGTACTTTAAAGAGAGTACTAACATGATTCAATAGAATGTAAAGAATGAAGCAGTTTGTGCATCATGATTTAATGCTGCAATCCAGTTCACTGTGTTGCTTCTTTTGGGGTGCCTGCCTTGGCCACCGACAGGCATTATAATACAGTCATGCAGACACAAACGGAGAAAACTGCTACTCAATCAGATACTCTAATGGTAGTCATTCTTTGTAGAGGATAAAAAATATATGCCTGCATATTGTTATATTATCTGTAGCGTTTGTGTTCAAATACACATTGCTTCTAAAACTGACGATGCATGTCAATGTAATTTTGCATTGTTTAACAAAGGTGTAATTCTCTTTGTTTTATGTTCAGTTTGACAGTAAACTTCAACTCTCAACTCAAGCTTCTTTTTTGATAAATCAAGTCTTGCAAGTCAAAGCAAAAAAAAATAAAAATAAATAAAAACACTCAAATGATGGCTTGTATCTCGAAAAACACCAAGGTCGAGTCACTTGTATCTCAAGGCACCACTGAACATTTTGTTTACTGCTTAAGATCCCCCAAGGTACAGGTATCAAACTGGTGGCCCCGGAGCCAGATCCGGCCCCTCACATCATTTTATGCGGCCCGCGAAAGCAAATCAAAATTGCTCATTGTGTTCTGGTGTAATACCACTGAGATATTTGCAAGCATTTTTTCCAATCCTACGTTGAAAAGAAATGTAATAGTTGAAAAACATGTTTTTGTAGGCTTCTGATTTCAAAACTGGTTATTCATCAATGTGTTGTGTATACTGTATGTAATTAGAATATATGTGGTAATCTTTCATTTATATGGGTTCAGTCGTAGCGGCCCGCCGAGGGAAGTCTTGATTACGATTTGACAAAAATCAGTTTGACACCCCTGCCCTAAGGGTTCATTTTAATTGAATTTAAATAGCAAGTTAGGTGTCCATAATAAAAATGACTAAAAGTAGGATGTCAGAGTGACATCATACATCCAATAAATGTTCAATGGACCCTGCAGCCAGTTTGTTCCCAAAAACGAGATTATTAATATTATTTCACCTTACAACTCTGTTAGAATCCCTCAGTCTGCTTCACTCTCAAAGCTTCTTGAGGAAGACGTAGGTGAAGAGCACCAAGATGGCCGCCGACAGCAGCCCGATGGCACACTGGTGGACGGTGGTGACCTTCTCCAGGGCGTGTATCCGATCCTCCATGGCACTGGTGTGGATGTAGTCATAGACGGAGGCCCCGATGCTCCACACCGCCCACACGGCGTCCACCATCGCCTTCATGGTGGGAGAGACCATCGAGGGGGCAGCCTGCAGCCGGGCGCCGGACGCATTCACCGCTCACTGGGCCTTCGCCACTGTGATGACGGACACGGGACAACATTGAGTGGGTATGGTAAATAACGTTACACCATACAGACATGCTACATATTTAGTTCTACTTAGGTTACCACAAAAGCAGGGTGTGATAGATTGTAGATGACCACAATTTCTGCGACTGGGGATCGTGCATTTGTTTATGATACTGAATGTGTATGTATCAATCATAAAAGTCATTGAACCTATGGGGGAGAGGAGGGATTGCATCAATGTTGAAGAAAATTATACAATTTTGACAAGCGGAAAATAGGATTGTGACCAAAATAAAACAATGACCTTTCACCAAAAAAATCTGCCGCAATGAACAATCGAGTCATGCGCGGCATACTGGGTTGGAGTGTATTGTTGACATTGTGGCATGCAATTGCATAAATGTTTTAAATATATATATATATATATGCATAGGCAGGACACAAGTGCATAAAGGTATGTAAACAAAACACACAAAAATAGAACACACACATTTGTTTGTCTATATATGCCCTGCGATTGGCTACGATAATCAAGCAATGTAAAAATGCAAAATACTATGAAAAGGTTATCCAAAAAAAATAAAAATATATATATAAAAGATCCCTAACCCTAGAAAAGAAAATATAATCAATATTATAGTACAGTATAAAATCTGATCAAAATAATAAGAATAATATAAAAAGTAAAAGGTAAACAACTAACATATCACAAAAACTAAAATAAAATGAATAATAATTTTTGTTTTATAAAATACAGAAAATGGTGATAGAATTTAAAACAATATAGAAAATAAAAATAATCAAAAGAAATAATACAAAAACATTACAAAAGATAAAAAAATTCAATGATTCGAAAAAAATAATATGAAAATTTCTAAAAATTAATCAAAAACATAAATAAATGTAAAATTTAAATGAAGATAAATCATTAAACAATACTATATTTAAAAATGTAAAAAAAAAACAGTAACATTACAAAAAGATGATCAAACTATATTAAAAAATAAAATAAAGAAATGTAAAAAAAAGAAACATTTAAATAAAATGTTGACACCCAAGCAAATACTGTAAGTAGTCAATGCGTAGTCTATGAGGTTTTTTTTATGGTGAAATAATGAACCATCAAAAAAACTTAGTTTCCATACGAACTTTGTCATGTCTCATCATTCTGACAGTAGAACTTAATCGGGTCGTTCTAAAAGTGAAGTCCACCCCAACTAACGGCAACGAACAAGAATTGGCTGACATTCATGTGGTTTTAATGTGTGTGTGTGTGTGTGTGTGTGTGTGTGAGAGAGAGAGAGAGAGAGAGAGAGAGAGAGAGAGAGAGAGAGAGAGAGAGAGAGAGAAATAAAAAAGGTCAAACTTACCAACTCGCGACAAATATAAACGCGGTGGTCGATATGTTAAAGAGCATCCGTCCAAACGGTTACAGAGCGACCGAATAATGTTCATTTAGTTCACTTAAATACGAGACGGCTGTTTGTTTCACTCGTTGACACTTGTGACAGGGGGCGGCTACGTCTTGCATCAAGCTAGCTGAAGGCGCGCCAATCACTTCCGGGAGCAGGCTTCAAGGTAAAATAAGGCAATTTTTTATTTTTTATTTTTACAAATTGTGAAATAGATCAACTATATATATATATATATATATATATATATATATATATATATATATATATATATATATATATATATATACCCGCGACCCTAGTGAGGATAAGCGGTATCGGAAATGAAAATATAACATCTGCTATAAAACTTTTATAGTCAACTGATTTGATTTATAAAGTACTGCATGATTTGGCCCCAGCTCCTCTGGCTGAGTTCATCAGCCAAAGAAATAGCTCTAAGCGTGTCACTCGAGGCTCTGTCAGAGGTGACTGTCTCATTCCTCTGCGCAGGAGCACTTTCAGTAAGTCACCCTGGTCAGTGAGGAGCGCTGGTGAGTGGAACTCAGTACCTGAGGAGGTTAAACTGTTTACAACATACAAGGCCTTCACAAAAAAACTGAAAATGTGGCTAGTTAACACCGATAGCTGCCAACACTAAAAGACAAGTATGTTATGTTGTTTTTTTGTTATGATCAAAAAAATTGTGGTTTTATTCTCTCTTAGTAGTATAGTTTGATTATCTATCCTGTATTATATTGTCTTGTAGATGTATTTTACTGCTTTTTTACATCATGGCCAGGGGACTACAGATGAAAACTAGCCTTCTGGCTAATTCTGTCTTTTTTAACCATGTGTACTTCATGCGTTTTATGAAATTGCATTGTCCCCTTTCAAATAAACTGATTAATAATAACTGAAAGTCCACCAGGGCTAGGTAACGGTCTAAGGTGGGAAAACTCGATATAACCAAAAAAGCAAACTGCAAACGGCGATGTCTTTCGTAGTACCAAGACTGACCTGTAAAGGGCAGTGTGGTGCCACAGGGCATCCAGACTGCCACAAAAAAAAAAAGGAAAAAAATAGTCACGGCAGAAGAAATAGAAGAAGTTAGCTTGTCTGGTAGCGATATTCCACTTGCAAATTCTTCCCGCTGTCATTTTAGAATGTGGTGAATGTCTTGTGAGACACGTTATACAACATTCAACACAACCAGATGTTCGGAGCTCCTCTGTTTGTGTCCAGTAATTAAATGCAAGCTATCGTTCTGTTTTACGTCACAGTCACAGGATTGGAAGGATTTCGTATCGTAAATATTGAACACGTTCAACATTTACAATAGTCGCTCCCGATTGTTTTCTAAGCAAATCAGGGAGGACAAATCCCTCTCAACACACACCACAAAACATGATAATCATTAAGTGACAGCTTACAATCAGACCTTTGCTGATTTTGTTTATTTTGTTTGCAAAAAAAAAAAAAAAAGGGGGGGGGGGCGGGGTGCTCAAATGTGGTCGTGTCAAGCAACGTTTAGGGTTTCAAAGTAAAGTTTCAATACAGGAATAGGATTTCGGAACAGGATTTCATGGCAGGGTTAGGGTTTCAAATTAGGATTTGAAGCCTAGTGTTAGAATTTCAAATTTGGTTGTGGGTTTGACTATAGGGGACCTAGTGGAGACTCAAAGATTAATTAAGATTAAAATCTTAATCATGATTTCACGAATGTTTCTTTACCTTCTATTTAATTATGTTATTGCTGTACGTTTCTATAAAGGGCAATACCCTGTATAACAGCACGGCGGCGCGAACGAGGTTAATTAAAAAAAAAAACCCAAAACTTTCTACTGATCCCACAAACATGTTGAGACCGTGAATGCAACTCATTGACAGCAACACGTGACCACCCCGACACTGTCCAGCCGGTTTGCCGGCCGTGTAATGACGCCGCTCGGCCAGTTGGGGTCGCTCGACGCCGCTACGCCGCTGTCCGGGGGAGGGGAAGAGGGCGAGATGAACCCGGCCGGGATGAAACCTTCACCGCCTCACTTAACACTCACAACGAGGTGGAGGGAACACCTTGGCGAGAGCAGCACAATGTGACGACAATTTCTCCAATTCCTGGTTGAGGGGGAACAGTGTTCCGACCACCCTCCCCACTCAAGATCTACCAGAGGAGCCAGCGGAGACGCGTTGATAATAACCAGGTTAACACTCACTTCCTCGCTTTTTCTTTAATTAAAACAATTTTTTTTTTTGGGGGGGGGGGGAGGGGGGTGGCGTCAGCTCCTCCTTTTCCAGCTGTTTGGGAATATCACCTCTGTTCACTCACCGTCTTCACGCCACACGGCGAGGAGGAGGAGGAGGGGCTTTCTCCGTCTGCCTCCTGCCGGCTTGGCTCACCCTGACACGGCGCTTTGGCTGAGGGGTGGGGTGGAGGGGAGCGGGGTTCACCCACCCACCCTGGGTGGGGGCTTTTTCTTTTTTTTTTTTCTTTTTTTCTTTTTTGAGGACACTGTTGCGTGTGTTTGAGGAGACGATCATGCGCAAGGAGGGGTGGTTGTGCGGCTGCTGCTGCTGGTGCTGCTGGGGGACTGTCCGAGCTGTTGCACAAGAAGATTTGCCCACCCACCCTTCTTAAAGGATATTGTGGATGCACGGGGGAAGTTTGGACTTTCCTGCAGAGAGCCAGACCACCAAACAGTGGTGGCTGCCCCCCCTCGCCCCCTCCCTCCCTCCCTCCCTCCTCGAGGCTACTGTGGATGCTGCTGCATGGAGGTGACAGCAACCCACCAACAGAGCAACCAGGCAGCATCACCTTCACTCGGTATGTATCAATATGAGCAGCCAAACTGTGGCTCGGGGTCCGAAAAATGGCTCGCAGGCCATTTTTGGGAAGGTCATAATCAATTGCTGTCAGGTATTTTTACTCATAAGCATTTTTCTACATTTTCTTGGATTTTTCTCATGTTTTTATTTCTATATTTTTGTAGTCCCCGTCAATGTCGTGGTGATGTATTTTAGTACGTTTGAGTCCCAAACTGAAAACGTTAGGCAAATCCCGCGTAAGATTGAGTAAGCAGGACAGTGCTTATCGTCCTCTGTGATCATGATAATGATGATGATGATGATGATGATGTATGTGTGTGCGTTAGAAGCTGGGTCTTTGCGGGCAAGGTGAGTCCTACATCTGTTCAACTGGCCTACAAAGTCCCAGTTTCTGGCTCACGTGAGCAGCAAGTGAAAGGACGCATAGGAAGCTCGGCAGGTGGAACAGACAGAATACTTTCAAAAGACTACGAGTGCACATGAAATACTGTAAATGAGGCACGTAGGCCTCCCTCCAAATATAATTATTTCTCTTTCTATTTAGTCATTTTTCTAGATAACCCCCCCCAAAAGTTGGATATATTGCACATGCCTTTGATTGGATAAGGATGTTATATTAATCCTATATTGATATTATGCGGCGTTCTTACCCAAATGAAAAACTCATCAGTTGACTGCAGGTTCAATTATCACTAAGATCTAGTTGCGGGTTTGTGTATAGGGACCTAGTGGAGACTCAAAGATTAATTGCGATTAAGATTAAAATCGTAATCATGTTTTCACAACTGTTTCTTTACATTCTATTTAGTTATGTCATTATTCTATCAAGTACAATACCCTGTATAACAGCACGGCAGCGGGAACGAGGTTAATTAAACAAAAACAAAAAAACTTTCTACTGATCCCCCAAACATGTTGAGACCGTGAATGCAACACATTGATAGCGACACGTGACCACCCCAACACTGCCCAACAGTAGTCAAAAAAAAAAAAAAAAACACAAAAAAACAGGATAGAGGTTGGAGATGTTTTAGATGAAAGTTCGTGGACAGTTCAAGTTACCCCAAATTTTAATATGGCTCTCAAGTAAGCTATCAAAAAAAGTGGCCATCTTTCCGTGCCTTTAGCAGCATTATCTTAGTTTACACGCTTCACTTTTAACAACATTGACCAAGTCTTGATGCTCTTATTCTGTACAAAAAGTAGTTAAAAGTGTGCCTATAAAGCCCAAATCTAGCATAGCTCCATTACATTGAACAGGTGGAGAAGAAGTTGTTATGGAGTCCCGCTTCTATATCTGTCCCGACCCTGGCGTGCCGTACATACTTCCCTAATGAATTTAGCATCCTGACACTAGACGCTTTATGCAATTAATATAGAAGGGAGAAGGGTCACGGTGGCATCGCCGTGCCGCAAGTGACACGTAGGTAAGGCATTCGCTGAAGCCTCGTACTCAATATTATTTTCTTGAAAAAAGAAGCCAACATCATGGAGTATTAAAAGGGCTCACCGTAGTCACAAAGAATAATTCAGTGTTTAAATGTCATCTCTGTGCCATTTGTATCCTTTTATAGGGCAAGGAAACAGATATGGTAAATTAAACTTACAAAAATGGATGTCACACAAGCATGTGATATGTCCAAGCCAACTAATAAGGAAAGCTAATAATGATCATCAAATAGTTGAAATATAATGAAATAAATACATCATACACTGGTGTATGAATGGTATTAATAGAATGATGATAATTAAACATTCGGTAACTGTAAAAGTGAAAATTTAACAGGCAATGAACCACATTTGGTTCCCAAAATGGATGCAAAATGCCTCAATGTAAAGGCAGGAGAACTATATGATTTCCCCCAGCCAATCAATATGTATCAATCATTGAATATCAATAGTATTTAAATTATGTTAGCCATTAAATGTTTTGAAACAAACGAATAAACAAAAGTCTTGTAATGGACAATATCCATCCAGCCATCCATCCATTTTCAACACCGCTTATCCTGGTTAGGGTCGCGGGAGTAATGGAGAAAAATCCCAAATATTTCAATGTGTGTCTTTAAAGGTGTAATTTAAAAAACAAAAAGCATTTTATAGGGCAAGGAACCGCATTTGGTTCCCAAAATGGACGCCACGTGCCTCACTGTAAAGGCATTTTTGAAATGTAATACAGTGGACCCCCGCTATTCGTGTGGGATAGGGACCAGGCTGGACCGCAAATCGCCAAAATACGCAGATAATTAACGGCCCTTATAATTGCGCTGGATTTTCTCTCTTTTTTAAAAATGTTTTTTTAAACCACCCAAATTTTTGAATTAGCAGGAATAAACTGACAATAAGTGTTTTCGGGGTTGCAAACAAAATTGAAAAAAATAAATAAATCCACAAATAGGTGAATGCGCGGGCGTACACTGTACATTTAAATTCATTTTACGCTGGCATATCAATGAGGATAGTAATGAAACATTTTCATAGACGACATGATAAAGGTTTAATATATTAAAACAAAGAATAGCGCTTACTTACTGGTTTTCTGTGTTGTAGCACCACAGGGCACAGTAAATGTGAATTTGTCTCACACTGGTATGTCATATATAGTATTAATATGATGATAATCAAACATTTTGAAACTGTGAGCAGAAAGCAAAAAAAAAAAGTCTACAATCATTTTAGGGGCTTACATTTATTTCAATGAGCGCCCTATAAAGGTTTAATATAGTTTTCAAAAGGAATAAGCGATCTGTCATCACACTTTAGGGCGGGGGGGGGGACCATATTTGGTTTCCAAAATGGATACCACATGCCTCACTGTAACGCACTAGAACCATGTGACTGCTCCCAACCAATCGAGATAGAAAAATCAACTACAACAATAAGAAAGTTGGACTGTTGTTATTATTTTTTTAAATTCATCCATGTTAATAATATCAATAATGTCAAATACGTTTATTATAGTGGTATGTCATCAATATATAATGATGAAACATTTAAACTTTCCTAATACATTAGAATAATTGCAGTTCAAATTTATATCACTTCAATGAGTCCCATATAAAAAGATACATGAGAAAAGTTTTTTTGTTTTTTTTCACCATGCCACCTCCTTTATGATCAGTTGATTTGGACTGTCACCAGACAGAAAGAAGGACTTATTTCAATCTTTAAAGCTCAATCTTTCAAAGAATCTTAGCCGAAACGAGTCTCCAATAAAATCCGTTCCATTGTTGACGACGGATGAGCGCGCTAGTGGTGCTAAACGTTATCCTTATAAGCTGCAGCAGAGCGGCGCAGCTTGCATGCTAAAGGAATGAGAGCCTGGTCTGAATAAGCAACAGGACCACAGGGTGGCTAATTAATATCATGAAGATATGATATTAAACAGTGTCAGCTGCTACCGCGCGCCCTTGGCCCTCAACAATCGGAGCCGCCTCGCCGCTGGCTGCTTGCATCTTCGTTTTCGCTCCCTGTCTCAGATTCTCACACTATTTGTATGCAGGCTTGTAGACGTACTTTAAATAGAGCCCCCCTCCCCAGGTTGTTTTCTCCCTCGGGTCCTGCCTGCTTCCCTCCGTTCGTCCATCGGATCATAACAACAAGCGGATCACGTCCGCGTTTCGAGGAGCCTGGAGATAAATGCTTTGTTTAACTTTTCCCGGGAATGAACTCAGTCAACCAGTCCTTTAAAAAAAAAAAAAAAAAAAAAAAAAAAAAATATCACTTGAGACGCCAATAAACCCCCGCCGCATATGTACACATTTGGTAAATACTCCAAATCCTTCTTGGTGTGTGCCAATTACAGAGGTCACCATGTTGCACTTTGCAGCTAATGGCACCGCAGAATCCGCAGTTTGATGTGAAAAGTCTGGAAGAAGACAGAGAAGATGTTACGCTAGGGAGGGAGGGAGGGAGAGAAAAGGCAGCAAGAAAAGTGAGGGACTTTTAGGGGCAGCTGTGTTTTATTAACCCAGTCATAATGCCCCTAAAAATCCTTATTGCTCTTGCAATGCTCCACAAAAAAACAAAACTGCCGAGATACGTCAACAACCTGTTGCGAGGGTTCCGCGAGGAGCGTTTTGCTCTCCTAACTTTCCCAAACATTGTTTGCTGACGCCGATTAGCGATTTGGAAATGTTAACAAATCCATCGGGGGGCTGCGCATGCACCTTGAAAAGCATCTCGCCGTCTAACAATCTCAATGTTCTCATCGCCACTTATCGCAAGGCGGACTTGGAGCAGGCCCGGTTGCTGTTCCGTGTCTCCGAAACAGAGAGTGTCAGGCAGGTAGAGCGAAAAGGAGTGCGTGGTACGAGCCGGTTGCAATTGAGGGAGGCCGAGGCGAGTGTTAGGAGTCATAAACAAGGAGACATCTTGACAGGCAGCAGATGAGCGCGCTGGCAGAGACAGCACAGCAGATGTATATAGACAGAAAATGGCAAGCGAGATGGAAAGACGTAACGCACGGCAGACACTGTTTGAGTTGACAAATGTTGTGTTGAATGCCAACGACGACAGAGACTGATGGACAGTCAAAGCGAACAACTGTGTCACTTTTGAGTTTAAGATCCGGAGTTTGGGACTCTAAATTGTCCGTACGTGTCAATGTGAGTGCGAATGGTTGTCTGTCTATGTGTGCCCTGCGATTGGCTGGCGATCAGTCCAGGGTCAGCTGGGTTAGGCTCGAGCAGGGGTCGCCAACCTTTGAAACTGAGAGCTACTACTTGGGTGACCAGTTACATACACGCTTCTGATGTAACAAATGTACTGAAATTACCTTTAATGGTATTCTTCTTAATAATGAATGATATTCATCTTTGTGAAGACGCTCATCATGTTCATGATTTCTTCACAACAATTGAACAAAGTAGGAAGCATAAACATCAATATGCAACACTATTTCTATAAATCTCCTTTTAAATGATCACTTCTATAACGTTCCTAGGAAATCACAATGTCCCATCACCGGGGAGCTATTTCTAGAACAGTCCCGGGGGCTACCCATGTGGTCCTTGGGGAATACATCAACACGGTGCCCGCTTAATGAGAACGAGTGGACTAGAAAACAACAGCTCTGAGGTTCAGGGTTCTAATCTCGGCTGAGGAGTTTGCAGGTTCTCCCGGTACGTGCATGGGGTTTTCCTCTGGTTGCTTCATGAATCCACATTCCCAAAACATGCATATCAGTTCGGGTTCCATGAAGGTTGTAAATTAGGGTGGACCGTTCATTTTCCAAAAGGGCCACGTGAGAAACTGGAACAATTGTCGAGGGCCATGCCAACATGCTAACCTCAATTGTGTTCCAAATGAATTGAATGTATTTGTGTAAATCATGAAATTGTACTCTTTCAACAAGTAGTACTATAGTTTGAAAGTGTGCTGACCAGGTTGAGGCAGTGGACAAGAAATCCATTGTGGTTTCTCAGTGTAGGTCTTCACCAGAGTTCTTTTCAGTAACAGTGTCAATCCCCAACCCTGAGGAGAAGCGGTATAGAAAATGGAAGAATAGACGGCTGAATAAGTGCTCTAATTTCCATGTGTAGGCTCAGTTTCAGACGGAAACGGGACCGGCTGCGGCGCATTTGGGATCCGTGCCTGGGTGTGGTTTGGTTTGGTGTGGCGGTCTGTCAGTGTCGGCGAATGAGTCATTAGGAATTATTCTGTTGAGTCTCCTCCACTAGAATGACCTTAGCTTGGGTTTTCGGAAGAATCCTCTGAGTACGGAGGATAGGAGAACGAGACAGTTGGACAGACAGAAACATGGAAGGGGGGAGCGAGGCATAGCGTGGACGATGACTCAGGGCCATGAACCACATGGTGATGGATAAGCGAGGAAGGAATTACTCATCGGCGCATGTGGAATCTCATACGGCTATCACAGGACTGACCGTGTGTTTCCCCCGCGGGCATCAAGCTCCCCCCCCCCCCCCCCCCGATTGACATCACTCTCCCAAACAAGGAAGTGAGTGATCGTATCCATTGTGGTGCATCCCGATCACACAGGAAGCTTTCTAACGCTCTTCTCTGAGACTCCTCCAGGCGTCACGGTTGTGATCATCGGAACATAAGTGAGTTTTTAAGACTTGTTTTTCAAAAACACAGTCCCATGATGACTCCCCCCTCAACGCCCTCAGGAGTCCGTGCTTGTGAAAATGCACTTTATTATTTCTCAAAGTTGTTTGAAGTTCCAGAGAGCTGGCTGCTCGAGTACTACTGTAGTTTCCCCACCTGAGTGCGGTCGGGGAGACAGCCAGACTAAAAAAAAAATAAATAAATAAAAAAATGACGCGTATTTGCAGTGTAAATATGCCGCAGTTTGCCGGCTTTTATTTGGGTTTTATATGACAGCAAGTCGGCGCAGGTTGCTCTTCTCCCGCCACAAATTAGGTAACACCATCCAAATATTTAACCGAAGTAAGAACTGAAAGTGGCTTGATCGGAGAGTTTTCCAACAACGGCGACGCGACTTCATGTCTGCTGTGATAAAATGCCACAATGCCAACCGCACGCTCGTTCTTGGTCAATGTAACTTCCCTGGATCTGTGCCTCAAGCTAGCCAAGAGATGGCTCTCACTTGATGGCGTTTGTGCCGCCCACCTGAGTATTTATGTGTGCCATCTACCCATCACTAAGCTTTTCCTGCTTGTATGTGACTAATTGCAACAAGTAAGGCTGGGTTTACATGGCATCTTTAAAAGGACCCATGTCGGACATGTGTCATGGCAGTCATAAGCAGAAAAAAAAAAACGCAAAACAACATGGAATCGGATATTCTCGTATCCAATCAGGCCTTGATCATATGTGGCTAAATTAGATATTGGATATGTGCCTGCAATGTAAGCAGACTGATTGAATTGGCCCTACCGCTGTGAATCACGTCATCAAAATCAATCAATAGAACTCGAGTCCTTATGTTGGCCACGTGGCAGATAGAACATAATCATGACAATTAATAATCATCATAAAAAAAAAAGAACAACACTATTATCCTGAGGTTGTAAAATTACAGGAATAAAGTTAGCGTACCATGACGATAAAGTTGATAAAAAAAGATGCTGTATTGTAAGACACAAATAAATAATTGCATGAAAATAAAGTTGTATTATTACGGGAATAAAGTTGTAGGGATAAGAAATAAGTCGTCCTTTTACAAGATTAAAAACGTGATAAAATGAAAATTAAATATGAGGAAAAAAAGTTGTCATTTCAAAAGCTTGAAGTAATGGCTCGAAGTAAGTCATTATCAGAATAAAGTTGTCATTTTTTTGTTTTTTTTTCAGATTTAAATTAAATTCATATATTGAAATTCATGAGAAGTGGAATTGTTTGAGAATAGAATTGTAATATAATGTAAAAAAATATTTTATGAGGTTATTGTTGTAACATAATGAGAATAAAGGATACATTGAAAGAAATGAAAGTAGTAGTATTGCAATATTAAAGTTGTCATTGAAAAAAACTCATTTTTCGAGGTTAAAGTCACATACAAAAATAATATAATTTTAGTGTGATGAGAAAAAAAGTTGCCATTTTATGAAATCTATGAGAATTAATCTGAATTTTGGGACATTTTAATGAAATTAAAGTCATAATATTACGAGAATAAAGTTATTTTACAAGATTAAAGTTGTAACATTACAGATAAAATGTCATTTATGTACATGTGAAAAGACTGCAAAGTAATCCCAGCCTAAGAGATACAGCAAGGTGGAAAGACTGAACAGGTGAAAGGAGCACACCCGTGAGGCGATGTTGAACCAAGCTCGACATGGTTTACGGGCTGTATGCTGACGGCCACGCAACACTCGAGGTAGCACTTGAATGCAGAGCAAATAATGTAGACAAAAGAGAGAAGGCGAAAAAAAAAAACGGATTGCGCCTTACCTTAACAACCAACACAAACCCTCTTGACCTGCTCTCACCCCATCAGGCTGTTCAATGTCCCTTGGAGATCACAAGTCCTTAGTAACGAGTCAACCTGGAGCTGGCTAGCAAAGCTCTTTATTTGATTTGATTTTTTGTTCTTTTTTAAGGCCAATCCTAAAGGTATAAATGTCTTATTTTCTCTGCTTAAGTGTGTTACGTGACCCGTTTAGACTGGAGCATAAATTATGGAAATTTGATTAGCACTTCTGGACTGATTTGAAATTTCACACTCACCAAAAATCACTGTATACCTCCTAAAATGGTTGCCGTGAATATTAGTGCTAGGTTACAAAAAGAACAGATAAGATGCATTTCCAAAAATTCTGCTCAGTTTTGATTGACACTTTTTGATAATGTATGTCGATTATTGTTGAGTCGAAGTGCACTGTATCGTACTGATATTTTGGTGACTTCATTAAGCTACGCGACCTTCGGAATTTACACACAATTTCACAATAAGCCTACTTGTAACAACACCGATGCAGGACAATGAATGTTACAAACGTGTGTTCTACATCACTGCAAACTGCAACCACTGTCATAAACATAGTCATATGATATATTGCCAAATGAATAACTGAGTATTATCTTTGTAAAAGCTGCATTTTTTTATTTGGCAATTTCTTTATTTGCTGGAAAACTGACCAATTTGCTGTTTTTGCGCCATTTTGTGGCTTCTTGGTGCTTAGGAACTATAATGGAGTTGAGGACCTTCATTTTGACAAAAATAGGGCTTTGGCCATCATCTCCTGGGATCTTGCTGCCATGGAACTATGTCGAAATGTGTCAGGGAGCTTCATTTAGAGAAAAGTCGTGCTTTGCCGCAATCTAAACTATAGGCAATTCTAATGATTTTTTTGTGCTTTTTTTAGTTTGAATATGTTTTATCTTTTTACACATTTTAACAAGTTGTTTGTTTAAACTGTGCAGGTGGGGTATAATTATATTTATTCTATATATGGTCTCTATATTCCAGACCCCAGACCTACTACGGGTGGGTCTCACCGTATAGAAAATCATTTCTGTAGAACTATTTGTATGGCCGGCCGCCGCATGCATGTGGCCTTTTGAAACGTAGCGTCGACACAATGTTGCCAGTGTATACAGCCTCGTAACAGGCCCCGTGGCAGACTGAAAGGCCCAACATAAACACGTCACATGACTGTCGACATGAAGTGCGGGACCGTTGAGGATCTTTCGAGCGGTCCGTGTGTACACGCCGACTCATAAGGAATGCCATTGTGCCTTTCTGCACCAGTTCAGTTCAATCAGCAGCGCTCCTGTTTGTCTCCACGCCGGTGTTTGCTTCCAGTGTTGCCGTATTTGCATTGTGTGAAAGTATTCCAGCAGCCCTCGCAGTGGGGGAAGTTCTGCCAAGCATCCGTCGAGCCACTTTGGTTTCCAGTTGTTTTCCGCCCATTTGGGGTCAACCGTGCACGTTGGCACAGCGCGGCCGGACTCGGTCGGAGGCTCGACAGCGCAGTTGTGTGTTGCGAAACTCCACGGGGCGATTGGCAGACGTGTTCCATGCCGAAGATAGAGTCATACTCTTGTGTGTGTGTGTGTGTGTGTGTGTGGAGTCAGAAAAAATGAAAGTGGGTGTTTGCCTTGGCAGCGAGGCGCTTTGCCAAAGAGGCTGCCAAAGCTCACCAAACGAACCTGTAGCAAGCGCAGAGTCTTTTATCCTTCCCACCTCTTCACTGTCATGAAAAGGTGCGCATTTTGCCACACACACGCACACTCAGAGGGAGGCTTAGGTCTGTGTTGTAAAAATAATAATGATTAAAAAACAAAAAAAACATTGTTTTTTTTTTTTTAAAAAGAGGCAGCGGCATGGTGCAGTAAACAAGAGGAACTGGTGAGGATTTGCAGTTAATCAGGGCGAGAGCAGCGCCTCATGGCTGCTGCTGGGGCTCACTTGAAGGCTCATTGTTAGTTTGGCCTTCAAGTTCAGAGGGCCTCCATGCCAGGCTTGGCTCTCAAGATAGTAAAACAACAACAGAAAAATAAAGGGAATTCCAAAACTGCTTCTTCCATGGCAGAAAATTGGTTTCCCGTTTCTATTAAGGTCATCAATGGAAGTTATTCAAGACGCTTGGAAAACATCAGCTGTCTCTGCGTTGGCGTAATCACATTCATGGTTGTGGACTCTTCTTAGAACTGTGACTTGTAACAACCAATGTAAACAAGAAATAATTGTGTGCGTATGTGCGGAATGCGTCTTTATAAGAGAGTATCCACTCCGGGACACTGGCCCACGTCTATTTGTGTCAAACAAAGTTAACCACTTAATAGTAGAATCTATTTATTTTCTACAGCGCTTGTCCTCAGGGAGCTCGAGCCGATCCGAGTCATGGAGATCGTATGGACAATGAACTTGACATTTTTTTTTTTATGGGAAACCGGAGTAGCTGGAGAAAACCGACGCAAACTCCACATAGGAGTCAGCCCTAATACTAAAATGTAAAACCAAACCAAAACAAGCTGAGCTTAGCCACCCCTGCTACATTGGTAGCATGACTTACTTTCTAAAATGTAATCGGAAGTAATCACTTGATGCTCACTGAACTGAGGTCTTATGATGTACGCGGTTGTCAGTTACATGGACTGATTGGTTTATTGGAACAAAAAAAGAAAAACAAAATCAAATAAGTTGAAAGGAAATAAAGAAAAAAAACCCCGTATAAAATAAATACATTATTCGGCACAGTTTACAAGGAACAGGAGGAAGAAAAAAAACATACAGTATCTACTACCCTTACCCCTTAATCTCTATAAACAACAATAGGTCATTCATCTACAATATACTGTTGTAGAAATGTATCCAAATAATTCAAAGTGTTATGTGGCTTTAAAGGCACATTTTCCCTGAAATTTCCAATTTGTGCTGTTGGACTTGATGTTTTTGTGTTGGCACCAAAAGTGATGTCAGCCACAGTGTGACAGGAACAAGGCCACTCCAAGCGCTGCCATGTGCCTTCTTGGAGGCTCCGTCTCATTCCTTCAGTCCAACAGCAACAGACCACATTTGATTCCGCCATCAACAACTTGGACAAAGACACATTTGCATGCTAAATATTCAAATACACACTACCATGGCAGTTATTCAAGTTGACAGGGTGTTCTTTCCCTCTCTCTTGTTTTTCATGATGTGCTATTGTTTTGGAACAGTTTTGAAATGAAAGTGAGTACCACACATACACACACACACACACACACACACACACAAACACACGCGCACACGCATGCTTCAATAGAATAAGCTGACTCATCTTCTTTAATATAATAGTAGTCACATCCGTCTGTTGTCACTTGAACTTTGCCGGGTCGCTACAAATTTACACAAACATATGAATGACCAGCATCTATCTGTAGACTTTTCTTATTGGCTGATTTCACTTTTGATGATAAAGCTGCAAGAAAGGCTGTTCCATGTTTCGTATTGTGAACACATAATATCGTATCCATTTTCTATAGTGCTTGTAATGTAATTCACTGGGTATCCGTAATATGTTCTTGTGATGTTCAGAAAAAAGGGAATTTTACAGATTTTGTACTTTAACCATTCCTATGGCAGGGGAAAAAATATGACGCACACCACATAAGAGATTATGGGGTGGCGTGGTAATGAAGTGTATAATGCATTTCTTAGATCTCATTAGCAGGAATAATGCATTTAACAAGGCGAAAAATATGGTATATTGTCAATAATGCAATAAATTTGGACCTTCCCTTGCCATGCATGATGTGATGAAAAACATTAGCATTTTGGCCTTAGACCTTAGCATGCCTCATAAGTTCTGCGAGCAGCAAAGGAGTTCCGCTGCATGTTTTGCTTTTTTCATTGGCTCATTTTTCAAAATTTTGATTCAATCAGAAGTTGTAAATCAGGGGTGTCAAACTCATTTTAGTTCGCGGGCCACATCCAACCCAATTTGATCTCAAGTGGGCCGGGCCAGTATATACGTGGCCTTATAAGCTATTAATAACGGTGACAATTCAACTTTCCTGGGTGGCACATAATTACAACTCCTTTTGGGAAAATATTTACATTTATTGATTATTATCTTGTTGCCAATCTTGTTTCAAATCATATGAGCAATCTCGAATGTCATAGAAATACTACAACAACAATACTATGAATCTGTGTTCTCATCTATAGTTGCAACTTAGAGATCACAGTAGCTCTACAAACTGTATGCACCTTTGATAAAACAACCCATTTAGAATTTGTTTTTAAATTTACATACATTTCCACATCCGTCTGAAAATCGTGGCAGGCTCAACTGACTCATGGCACCAGACAAACTGAATTGGAAACTTTTTAGAATGAAAGTGCAGTTATCCTCCTGCCTTGTAAAAGTATACAGGCAGATAGACAGAGTGAAACAAAATAAATGTATTATATTGTCTGTTAAGGACACATATCCACAAATAGAAACTCAAATTTGCTCCTTATTTAATTGTCCCTCAGTAGCTTGCCATAAAAAGCAATGAATTTATATGAAGTTAGCATTAGTCTGCACAAACAATGAGCACAGCCCTCTCCAACTATTAGCATGGATCAAATTATCTTGTAGCTCACAGCTCACGAAAGACTTCCATCTTTTCCTTGTCAGGGGGTCGCCACCACAGCGAGTCACTCACATGATTTGTTTGACTGACGTAACCTAACCATGTTCATCCGGGCTTGAGTAAACCCATGTCCCAATTAACTTCACAAACTCATTTTGTAACTGCACATTTGCACATGAAATTATTGAACAAACGTGATATAATACATACATTGGCATTGCTTCGCACAAAGTCTCACTCTGCTACTGCATATTGATTGGAGGCTTGTCCCGCTGCGCCGATCTTTTCTCTCTCTCAGCTTCGAGCATGTCATGTCATGTGACTCACAGCACGTCCGGTTCTATTGTAGTTGTGTCAAAATAAAAGCATGAGTTTGAAAATAAGAGTCTTTTCATCTAAATGAACTAAAACTTGAGTGATGGGCAGAACAGTGCCCGCGGGGCGGATTAGAGCCCTAGATGGGCCGGTTCTGGCCCGCGGGCCGTACATTTGACACCCCGGTTGTAAATGATTGTTCTCGACATCGACAACAGGGGGGGGGCATCGGTTCAAGACGGAGTTGCATTCCTACAGTAGTAAAGTCGGAATTACAGTGCTGTAATTATTTATATGGAAAACTCCTAAATCAGTAATATGAAACAATAAGAGTCTATCGCCTTGTGCCGCATGATGGCACATTCGTAACTACAGTAAAGGCTCTTATGAAAAACAGGCCATAAATATAGGGTGCACCTTCTTGTATTTATGCATCGCCTTCTGATACCTTTTGGTTCTACGACAACAGAGTACTTTGGGAGAATATGAAATATTAATATGGTGATCTCTCACATTCAGTCATCTCTCATAGCAAGTAACATAGCAAGTAACTGTAGCTTAATGGTCTCGATGCAAATATATTGCACTGGCGCATAAAGAAGAAAATCTCAAAAGTGATGACAAAAGTACATGCCGAGCCTTGGCAAGTTGAATCATAAATGAACATAATATTAAATGTATGAGAAGAGGGGTCAAATGGGTGACGCAAGAATAACGCCGACTGACTTATCAGCGTCCTCATTGGCCGCTTGCGCCGTGTGCAAGCAAAGCTAACTCATTAACGATGTGAAAGCTTCCTTTCATCGCTTCGTTTAAAAAAAAAAAAAAAAAGAAAAAAAGCAGCGGACTGTAAACAGCATCTCACACATTTGTCACATTATATCGCAATATCGGCTGATTGGCTTTTGCACTGTAACAGAAGATTGAAAGTGAATGGTTCATTTCCAATAATATGTCATCCACGACAAGCTTTTTAAGTGAAATGATGCGACGCGTCCCCGTCCGTGCGTCTTTTCCAGCTGGCTGTGTATCCATTAGCTCCACCGTCGTCGGTAACCGTACACCTTGAACGCAGGAGGCAGCCGCTCACAATGCCAAAATAAGCGCTTGATTTATGGAGACGCTCGAGTTTGCACTTGGCTGCTGGAAGCTCTGATTTAATTTTGGTACCGAATGAGACGGAGACAATAAAAATGACTAATAGGCCTATTTTTAATTATTATTATTATTTTTTTTTAAATGTGACCTAAGGTACAAGATGCTACGTTATAGAGGAGTAATAGTCACTCCCAAAGCATCCCGCCCATGCAACGCTTGTGTTGTTCCACTATTGAACTCAAGTCCTGTCGTGTGACTGACTTGAAGCATCAGATGACACATTTATACGCAGATACAAGATCAAATGTGATATGTGACATTTCCTAAGTGCGAAAAAGATCTTGATCATGTGTTGTTTTGCCAAATAGAGACACTTCCTGTTGACAACATTAAGATTCTCTTCTTTAGCTCGAGAAAAAAAAAAAAAAAAAAAACACATAATTTGCACAGAGATTGTATTTCCTCATTAATAGGCCTTGGGGGGTTATTTCCTCAACTGCAGAGAGTACGGCTTATCTCTTAGGGCAGTGATTCCCGACCAGCCATGTCGCGGGAAATTATGAAATTTCACTTCATTTGTCAAAGAATTATTGGCCTTAACTATGAATTCAAAACGTATCTTTGTTCATCTATCTCTGCCAGTGTTGCATAGCGATTGCGGAAGGTACAATTAACTTTTGTATCCATGTGTTGCCAACAATAATTTTGTGTTGAACTACCGTATATAAACTCAGATTTAAAACTGAGTATGTCAATTTGTGAGTAAATTGAGACAAGATCATTTTTTTCACCGTTCTTACTTTTTCTGACACTTTTGTGTTTTGTGGTGTGCTGTGAGATTTTTGTAAAATGGGCGCCTTTTTAAAAAATGTATTACTAGATGCCCTTTATTTTCACAAATGCATTTTTAAAAATAATAATCCATCTATCTATCTATATACACACACACACTGTATATTATATACAGTATAATATAATATTATATAGATATGTCCAAATTTGGCCGATTTCATATTTTTTCACAAATCGATACTATTGGTCAGTTGGGTCTGCTCTGATACTACAACAGTCAGTTTGCTAGCAAACTGACGTCCTGAACACAAAAACAACTGCAAGCGCGAAACAATATGCTGGGTTCTAATTTGGAGGGTAGCGCAACGAAATTGCTTCAGTCAGTCATCGGCTACGTCGTAGAACTAACAAACACGGTAGGAGCTTCGCTTTTTTTTTTTCTTCTCATAAAGAAATCTATTCATTTACACGCAAACATTACAGTGTTAACTGTTGAGCCCATTTGAACTCAGTCGCTAACCAAAACAGCAGTAGCAGCTACTACTACTACTACTACAGCTAAAGATGATCCTAGTTAGTTAGAATTAAACAGTTTGTGCATCATGATTTAACGCCAAAATCGGATTCATTGTGCTGCTCCTTTTGGTGCGCCTGCCTTGGCCACCGGGAGGCAGTATAGTCGCTACTGTACAGTCATGCACGCACAAATAAAGAAGAATAGTGCTTCTTCATCTACAGTACTACAACTGCGACTCAGTAATATGCTTTAATATTATTCATAAAGGATAAAGAAGCTATGCCTGTGACTATTGTTATATTGTCTGTGTACATGTGTTGCTCCATCATTTGTGTTCAAATATACCTCGCTCGAAAAACCGATGGTTATCGATGCGAACCGTGAACATGTCATTGGCATTTTGCATTGTTTCTTTGCTTCAAGCTAAGCGATGTGGTTGTTTTAAAAACACAACATAAAAATAAAACATCGAATAAAGTATGAGGGTACTTTTTGAATGAAGTACAGTGTCAGTCCTTTTTATTGGAAAGTGGCTTTCACTTCTGACTTTCCTCCACTTGGACCCGCACAGGCTCACCATGGCTTTGTGAGCCATATACAGTAAAAGAGAGCAGAACGTTCGAAGGTGGGGGAGAGAACTCGGCACCGCTCGGCTCCATCTCCGCTTCCACTGGTGACCCCGCTGGTGTAAATCTCCAGTTTTTGGAGAGCCGTCGGGTGAAGTCACTGTTGTATATGGACCGGTTCTGATCCCCACTGGCAAGTCGTGTTTTGAAGCAAAGTCAATCCCCCCGCTGATCTCCGTGCAGATGTGTAGAGTTTGTGGTAAAACGTGAGATTGAGGAGCTATGATCAGGACTGACGTGACAACAATTGTGGCTGTCAACTTTTTTTTTTTTTTTCTTTTTTTTTTTTTTTTAATATATACACGTCTTTGTGAGGCGCCCCAACTAAAGCAAATCCCTTTGGCCGTACATTTGCAAAAATAAGTCCGGGTTCTTTTTTGTACGCCTACTCATTAAGCGTGCCTCTCATTCACACCCACTTACTTCCAAGCTGCGGCAAAAAAGCAACACTACACGAGAGATGACCATGAATTTAATGACCACAACGTATAACCCGGACGGATTCACCAAAGTAGCAGTGGGTACGTTTTAGTTTAACTGACTTAAAATGAAAAGAAAAAAAAAAAGTCCCTGCAATTTTACATAGACTGAATAAAAGAGTGCCGCCACCACACCAATGTTTGTGTCCCAAATAACCTGGCACATGAACGATGAAACCGTGTCATCCTGTTCCAAAAGAGCATGAATAAATTACTAGTAAGGAAGGAGAAAATGTTCCTTCAATTTCACAAAAAAACTTCCATGGGAATTTTAACTGGGGAATTTGGGATATATTCACTGTCGGCATCTTATAATAAGGGAAATAACTGTTACGTTGGCTGTAATTACGATCCGTCCATCCCTTTTCTGTAAGCGCTCGAGCAACATCACTCGAGAGGGAGCGATGTTGTACTCACCAGTGTTTTTGAAACAGAGAGCGACTTAAATGTGGGTTGGTGGATGGATGGAGAGAAAAAGGTTCAAACATATCGGCACTGTTCAATCTTCAAAAGCATTATTATTTATCCGGAAATTCAAATAATGGCCTTTTCTTTTAGTTCATAAACATTGTATCGTTCAAGTTGTCAAACTACTTTCAACAATGTACAGTTACTGTCAACAGTGTCTTTTTTCGTCCTAAAAATAAAACAGACACAACTCTGTTTGGCCAATTCGACCCCATGATAATAAATCATTATGTATTAATTTGAGCCTCACGAGAACGTTTTCACGATCCAGAGTCCACGTGGGAAATTTAATTTCAATTTAGCCTGTGACATTAGCAGCGTATGTCACCTAGCGTGCGATGAGCTAAATAGGCAGTGTATTAGCACTGAAAACAAGATAATACTAGAATGAAATTAAAGTCAGAACATTATGAGGATTTTTTTTTTTTTATTTGTAAGAATTAAGTCCTATCATGAATAGTTAAAATGTAGAATTTTAGGGAAAACAATTACGGAAATTTATAAAGTCGAAATATTCTGAGAAAAAAATGTAATTGTATCAAAATAAAGTCAAAATATGAGGGTAAAAAGTTGGAATTAAAAAAATAATAAAGTTGAAAATAAGGGTACAAAGTTGGACATTTATGACAATACAGTCATAATGAGAAAAGAGTTGGAATTTTATAATAAAGTCGTAATATGAGGAAAACGTAATTGTAAAAAATGATCCAGTATCTTGATGATAGTTTCTATCTGGTCTACTTTTATTACAAATCTCTAAAAGTACAGCACTGCCACTCATTTTGTTTTGTTGGCCCCTTTCCCAACGCGAATATAAAAAAAAATAAAAATAAATAAATACACACTCGCGGGCGTGCCTGGGACATGAGTAGTAGGTCGAGCGTATGTGGAACACTGTGCGCCGTCACGCTCTCAAAACTGAGGGGGGGGGGGGGCGGGTGTTTTTTTTTTGTGACCATTCCATGTGACCTGAACATTTCAAATACATGCGACGATGCGAGTGGGAGTTGTGTTTCTCTGGGTTAGTTTAAGGTCAAGGCCCCGCAGCTGCTACGTCAGCGGAGTGCAGAAGTCTGGAAGTTAGATGTAACATTTTACCATTCTTAACTGTGGGAACAACTAAACGAAAACCACGGTGTAATAAAGCTCAAGTAAAATAAAAAATACTGTTTGATAGTGAAAGCAGAGTGGTCTAGTGGTGTGATTCTGTCATGGTTTGTGCTTTCACTGACTTTGTTTCACGTTTTGTCATGTTCATCATGTCTTGTCTTCTCGTTTGGTTTTCGTCCCCACGTGGTCTCGTCGGCCCTGTTCCTTGTGTCGCCCAATCAGCTCCCTCCAGCCACTCGTGTCTTTGTCCAGGTGTGCCTCGTTGTTTCATCCATTTCTTTGTATTTCTTTTCCTGCTTTCTTTTCAGTCATTGTTTTTGCTGTCGTGTGAGTGTTTTGTTTCCCTGTGTTACTTTGAATTTTGTTTTTGGGGACTTGGTTAATTTAGTATTGTGATTCTTGCACGTGCCTTGTTTGCCTTTTTGTTTTTGGAAATAAAATCTTTTTGGGAAATTCATCCTACTATTCATCCACCTTTTGCCACGGCAACACCACAAAACCCATCAAACCTGAAAGATTCCCAACAACCGTTTTTGAGAGATTATCACGTGTATCACGGGAAATGATACAATTTTGAAAAAGCCAAACACATTTGTGGAAATAAGGCTTTAGAGCAGGGGCGGGTAAGATACGGCCAGTTCTTTTCTGTTCTTTAATCCGGCCCGCCGTCTATTTACGTTGGCCAGAGTCCTGTAATATCTCTTGCATTAATTGAGCTGTTTATTTCATAAATTAAAATGTAAATATATTAAAAAGTATTCTTTTTAATGTTTGTATTCATTTATCTTTATTCATGTAATTAATAAAATAAAATATGAAAAAAAGGTTTTTATCATTTAAAAGTGTTTTATTAAATGATTGGTTAATTAACTACACTTATGAATAAAATAATTTAAACATGAGAATTAATTGATATTTTACTATTACTATTAATCATTGAATCCATTTTACATACACATTTATTTTTTATTTTTAAAAAAATCGAATGTGGCCCTGGAGGCACACGGGTCCTTAGATTTTTTCCAGAGCATGTTTTGGCCGAAATCCATCTTGGAGCTTTCAGCTGTAGTGGTTCCGCTATCAAACGGTTGTGATGAGGTTTGCATGGGATGTCAAACACACCATTGGGGCAAAGGTATTGGGACATACCTCTTAATCAATAAATCAGAGATTATATTAGGACCCTTATTATCTTTGGATACGTCTACGCCTCCAACTTAATGGAAACAGTTTTGGGTGTGAGACGTGTGTCCATAGAGGATAAGATGGCGTTGAAACACTTGATTAGCAGACACAAGGAAGAAACTCCATACATTTTTTTCCATCTCCCGAAGGTGTAAAAATCAATGTCCCAAAACGCTGGTCCGTAAAATGACAGCTTTGAAATGTATTGAGACAGTGCGAGAGAACACTTCTAAATGTGTCTTCATGTTTGTCTCGCAGCCGAGTGTGGTTTTGACGCTCGTGTTCAACGCTGCTCTCTCTATCAGAACATTCTGTGGTGTCACAGGCCAACCGAGTAATCACATTTTTTATAAGAGTGATGTTTGAGTAGAAGCGAGGGCTGTTTTTCCCTTCGACTACCATCTCAGAGGTACAAAAGTGCCTGTGGTTTTGTGCTGGAGACTCTCCGACACTGATGGAGAATGGGCTGCATTGTACACATGCAATGCAGGCCAGAGGGAAATAATCATTGTGTGCACGAGGAAGTGACAACATTTCCCCCCCCTCAAAAGGCACAGTTGTTGGCCTTGCCATCAATGGATGTGAAATGTTAAACATTCACAAGTGGCTACTTAAAGCATGGCAAATAAACCACTCGGTTCAAATGAAAGAAAGACATTTTTGCCTGTTGACACATACAGTGGCAAATGTTGAATGGCTGCCTTGACGATCCTTGCCAGGGGTGACTTTATTTATTTATTTATTTTTAAATAGGAATGTAACATTTGTTCACTGACAAATGTAATGGTTTTAAACAAAGAATCTACTGTGGCGTCTACAAGGGTCTGCACTCAGCTGCAAGATGGACATCTCTTGAAGTTGTTAGGAGATGAGAGGGAGGACCAACATTGAAGTCTCCCAACGACCAGTATGACAACGCCGGGATCATAGATGTCGCTGGTCGGGTTACTGAAATTGTAATCTTGCGGTCACAGCGTGCAAGACGTCACTCACTTTAGTTTAAAACTGAGTTTCAATGTGAACAAACAACTGCAGTTTGTCCGTGGGCGAGTAACGCGCCTACAGAAAGTCGCAGTCATCAGTCACATTTAGTCTTTTCTCTTGGACTAAATTCAGATATTATGATATCTAATTTTGTATTTTTTTTCTGCTCATACAGTCATTTTCCAATTAGTCATAGCAGGACAATGGAGGTTGATTTCCAAACTGTGGTGCGTGTATCCACACAATGCAGCCCTATGGGGGTCACAAGCCAGTGCAAAGTGTAGGCCGGCCCCAAGCCCAGATAAATACAGAGGGTTGCGTCAGGAAGGGCATCCGGCTTAAAACTTTGCCAAACAAATATGAGCGTTCGTCCAAAGAATTCCATACCGGATCGGTCGTGGCCCGGGTTCACAACGTCCGCCACCGGCGCCGTCAACCTGCAGGGCGCCGTTGGAAATTCAGCTACTGTGGGTCGAAGTCAAAGAAGAAGAAGAGGAGGAAATGACAAGAAAATATCGGGAGTTGGTTGACATGATAATTAGGAGAAGGTTGATATATTGTGTGTCCAGGAGACCAGGTGGAAAGGCAGTTAGGCTAGAAGTTTAGGGGCAGGGTTGAAATGATTTGACCATGGTGTAGATGGGAAGAGAAATTGAGTCTGGGTTATTTTAAAAGAAGAGTTGGCTAAGAATGTATTGGAGGTGAAAAGAGTATCAGATCGAGTGATGAGGCTGAAACTTGAAATTGAGGGTGTTATGTATAATGTGATGAGTGGCTATGCCCCACAGGTAGGATGTGACCTAGAGGTCATAGAGAAATTCTGGAAGCAGCTAGACGAAGTAGTTCTGAGCATCCCAGACAGAGAGAGAGAGAGTCGTGATTGGTGCAGATTGTAATGGACATGTTGTTGAAGGAAATCGGGGTGATGAAGAAGCAAGTACGGCATCCAGGAAAGGAACTTGGAGGGACAGATGGTGGTAGACTTTGCAAAAAGGATGCCAATGGCCGGAGTGAACACTTTTTTCCAGAAGAGGCAGGAACATAGGGTGACCTACAAGAGCGGAGGTAGAAGCACACAGGTGGATTACATCTTGTGCAGACGATGTCATCTGAAGGAGGTTACCGACTGTAAAGTAGTGGGAGGGGAGAGTGTGGCTAGACAGCATAGGATGGTGGTGTGAAAGATGACTCTGGTGGTGGGGAGGAAAATTAGGAAGACAAAGGCAGAGCAGAGAACCATGGGGTGGAAGCTGAGACAGGACGAGTGTTGTGGAGCTTTTCGGGAAGGGTGAGACAGGCTCTCGGTGGACAGGAGGAGCTTCCAGAAGACTGGACCACTGCAGCCGAGGTGATCAGAGAGGCAGGCGGGAGAGTACTTGGTGTATCTTCTGGCAGGAAAGGAGAGAAGGAGACTTGGTTTGTGGAACCTCACTGTACAGGAAATCATACAAGGAAAAAGGTTAGCTCAGAAGAAGTAGGACACTAAGAGGACTGAGGAGAGGAGAAAGGAATACATTGAGATGCGACATAGGGCAAAGGTAGAGGTGGCAAAAGCCAAACGAGGCATATGATGACATGTATGACAGGTTGGACACTAAAGAAGGAGAAAAGGATCTATACAGGCTGGCCAGACAGAAGGATAGAGAGGGAAATATGTTGACTGGTCCCAGTAGTGTGCTAGATAGATGGAAAGAATACTTCAAGGAGTTGATGAATGAGGAAAATGAGAGAGAAGGGAGAGTAGAAGAGGCAAGTGTGGTGGACCAGGAAGTGGCAATGATTAGTAAGGGCGAAGTTATAAAGGCATTAAAGAGGATGAAAAATGGAAAGGCAGTCGGTCCCGATGACATTCCTGTGGAGGTATGGAAGCATCTAGGAGAGGTGGCTGTGGAGTTTTTGACCAGCTTGCTCAGCAGAATTCTAGCGGGTGAGAAGATGCATGAGGAATGGAGGAAAAGTGTGCTTGTACCCATTTTTAAGAACAAGGGTGATGTGCAGAGCTGTGGGAACTATAGAGAAATAAAGTTGATGAGCCACACAATGAAGTTATGGGAAAGAGTAGTGGAGGCTAGACTCAGGACCGAAGTGAGTATTTGCGAGCAACAGTATGGTTTCATGCCTAGAAAGAGTACCACAGAGGCATTATTCGCCTTGAGGATGTTGATGGGAAAGTACAGAGAAGGTCAGAAGGAGATACATTGTGTCTTTGTCGATCTAGAGAAAGCGTATGACAGAGTACCCAGAGAGGAACTGTGGTACTGCATGCGGAAGTCTGGAGTGGCAGAGAAGTATGTTAGAATAATACAGGACATGTACGAGGGCAGCAGAACAGCGGTGAGGTGCGCTGTAGGTGTGACAGACGAATTTAAGGTGGACGTGGGACTGCATCAGGGATCAGCCCTGAGCCCCTTCCTGTTTGCAGTGGTGATGGATAGGCTGACAGATGAGGTTAGACTGGAATCCCCGTGGACCAGGATGTTTGCAGATGAGATTGTGATCTGCATTGAAAGCAGGGAGAAGGTGGAGGAACAGTTAGAAAGATGGAGGCATGCACTGGAAAGCAGAGGAATGAAGATTAGCTGAAGTCAGACAGAATATATGTGCATGAATGAGAGGGGTGGTGGGAGAAGAGTGAGGCTACAGGGAGAAGAGATAGCAAGGGTGGAGGACTTGAAATACTTGGGGTCAACCGTCCAGAGCAATGGTGAGTGTGGTCAGGAAGTGAAGAAACGGGTCCAAGCAGGTTGGAACGGGTGGAGGAAGGTGTCAGGTGTGTTATGTGACAGAAGAGTCTCTGCTAGGATGAAGGGCAAAGTTTATAAAACAGTGGTGAGTCCAGCCATGATGGACGGATTAGAGACAGTGGCACTGAAGAGACAACAGGAAGCAGAGCTGGAGGTGGCGGAAATGAAGATGTAGAGGTTCGCTCTCGGAGTGACCGGGTTGGATAAAATTAGAAATGAGCTCATCAGAGGGACGGCCGAGGTTCGATGTTTTGGAGACAAGGTTAGAGAGAGCAGACGTCGATGGTTTGGACACGTCCAGAGGAGAAATAGTGAGTATATTGGTAGAAGGATGATGAGGATGGAGCTGCCAGGCAAGAGAGCTAGAGGAACACCAAAGAGAAGGTCGATGGATGTCGTGAGGGCAGTTGGTGTTATTTATTTATTTACACACACACGCACGCGCACGCACGCGCGGCCGACTGGTTAGAGCGTCAGCCTCACAGTTCTGAGGACCCGGGTTCAATCCCCGGCCCCGCCTGTGTGGAGTTTGCATGTTCTCCCCGTGCCTGGGTGTGTTTTCTCCGGGCACTCCGGTTTCCTCCCACATCCTAAAAACATGCATTCATTGGAGACTCTAAATTGCCCGTAGGTGTGACTGTGAATGGTTGTTTGTTTGTATGTGCCCTGTGATTGGCTAGCAACCAGTTCAGGGTGCGCCTCGTGCCCGATGACAGCTGGGATAGGCTCCAGCACACCCGTGACCCTATTGAGAAGCGGCTCAGAAAATGAATGGATGGATGGATATATATTAATTACATTTTATTTTTTTTATTTCAGTGCAATTACAATGGGTGTAAATTAGCCGCAGATTCCGGTCTGGCCCGGTCCCTATCCCCCGCTAATAGCAGGGGTCCACAGTATTTCCTTTAGGAAATAAAACATTTTTAAAACAAAAAAATTAAAACTATTAAAACTACAACAATAATAGTAATGTTAGCATGATTAGGCATGATGCCTTTATTGACTATAAATACTGTCGTTTCTTTAAGTTGTGTGCAGGGGAGCGGGGGTGCACCAATTTGTCGAGGCGTTGACGGTGGTGCGTGGCTTAAAATGTTTGGGAATGCCCATTTGGGATTGTTCAAGGTGGCGCGGGGTGCAACGAGTTTGAATAAGACATGTGTAGGACATTGAAGGTGGTGCGTGGATGTTGCGTGTCATGAAAATGTTGGCAAAGGCTGTTTGAGAAGTTGAAAGGGTGCTTGGCTCCTCTGAATTTTTGCCGTCGATTTTGATTTACAATGGGTGTGTTGTTTGTGCAGCCGCCTCAATTTCCATGATCTCACATTAACAGGCTATATCCGATATGCTTTAGAGTCAATGCGGGACAATGGAGGTTGCTGGAATTATTTCATAGAACATTCGGTCGCCGTTGACATTTGGCTATGAGCGATTATGACCACAAATGGGTCATATAAATGTATCTGAAAGCATATGTTTGGGCCAGTGTCTATATTAATCTCAGCAAAGGCGATCGGGTCCAGAGAATAGATCAGAATGCGGCGTGAGTGTGGAGGAAGCGTCCCCGGGAGCCGGCTAAAAGTCTCCATGTACTAAAAAGCCTCGACGCAGAGCCGACACAGCCACTCAACATGCATGGCGTATCTTCGTAGCGGCATGCGGCGGCGGCTGCTTGGATGCACATTAGAAGCGCGATGCGATAGATAACATGAAACACCATTTCTGGGAAAAAAGACGGAAAAGGGGGGGGGGGGGGGAAGGGGCCAGACACATCCTCGCCGTCTTGTGCGGCCGTGCAACGAGGAGCACATGACTGAAATCGGGCGTGGTGCGTGACTCCTTATCAGACAAAAGCGTCCCACAACGAGGCCTAATGCCCCCCCCCAGCCCCTGCTGCCATGTCCGCGGGCAGTCATGAGGCCTCCGTCCCTTTCGCCACGCCGCGTCTCGTGGCTCAAAGGGCCGTAAAAAAAAAAAAAAAAAAATCCCCTGCTTCTAAAACGTTCAGCTGCTGCAGCGTCCTGTCAATAAATAGGCTGCTGAGCCCGAGGACCGATACGGCAGGTTAAATGGGCGGAGCGAGTACTTAAAGACTTTTACAAAGGCAAGAACGAAGCTTTGGAATTTCTTTTGGTGAGGTCACTTATGGTCATGGAATGAATTCAAGTTGTAAAGATGGCACAATTTGGGAAAAACGCCAACTTTTTGAGAAAGCTATGCTTCAAGTGCCTTTTTGCTTTTTCTTGGTCTTTTATAACAAAAATACAAAAATGTGATGCCACCACAGAAGGGTACCAGGGTTGACAGAAAGAGGAAAAGCAACATGCGAATCATTAAACCGGCATTCAAATGTTTCTGTCTTGGTAATGCGAAATAAAACAAGAACTGAATTTACTGAACTGAACTGAATCTACTGTGTATAGCGCCTCTTCGCAAACTCTAAAATAATCAATTACTACTTTCCTAACGGCCATTTTATTACGTTTTTGACCGTAGTGATACATACTGTAGGTACTCTCATACTGCTACACGGCATGGTCCGATGACATAATTAAAGGGTGAATAGTTTTATTAGGCGGCACGGTGGATGCCTGGTTAGAGCGTCTGCCTCACAGTTCTGAGGTCCGGGGTTCAATCCCCGGCCCCGCCTGTGTGGAGTTTTCATGTTCTCCCGGTGCCTGCGTGGGTTTTCTCCCACATCCCAAAAACACGCATGGTAGGTTGATTGAAGACTCTAAATTGCCCGTAGGTGTGAATATGAGTGCGAATGGTTGTTTGTTTGTATGCGCCCTGTGATTGGCTGGCATGAAATTGGGCGTCATGGCGTCTTTGAAGACGCCATGACAAAAGACGTTTTATTTTACGACAGTAATTCACAGAATCACGGAACAGAATTTGCGCTCTTTTTAATGGCAAGTGTACATCTTGAGAGACTCATGATTTTTTTTTACCATTTTACTAGGATTAGGGCTGGCTCATTTGCATAACACACTCAAAACGAGCAGATGAAGACAAGAAAGAGCGTGTAAAGTTTTCTATAATTGATCCCTGGGGTATTTTGACAAAAGCATGTTACAATGAAGTTATTAAGATGCCTGGTAACTGGTTAAATTGTGGGGGGAAAAAAGCAAAATATGGCTCCTTTAGTGTGTGTCTCATCTTATACATGTGCTAATGCTCAGGAAAATTCCTTCTAATTTGATGTCTCATTATAGCGCTCGTAGGCAGGCAGTAAAAAAAAAAAAAAATTAAATTAAAAAAAAAAAAAAAAAAAAAAAAAAAAATTTTTAAAGTGGCTAATGAATCAAAGTGCTCTGAGAGGTAAGGGCAAGGTTGCTTCGGGAAAAAAATAAAGTCAGTAAAAAGAAAAGAAGGCCAGCAGGAAGCAAATGATTGGATATGAGGGTTATAAAAGTTCATATCTCCTCTGAATCTTCTTGGAATTCGGTTACAAATAATTTGGTTGCTCCGCGTGCACGCGCGCGTGTGTGTGTGTGTGTGTGTGCGTGTGCGTGTGCGTGTGTGTGTGTGTGTGTGTGTGTGCGCGCGTGTCCGGCCATCCCGACATCACATGGTGTGATCACAGAGCGGCGACGGCCTGAGGCGGCGTGGACGCGTTCCAAAAGGGAGCTCTTGAAATTAGACTAACTTAAGTTTGCCGGGTTCATCCGCAGTCAACGTGAAAAGGGTTGATTGTCTTGATGCCCCGGCGCCGCCGCCGCTCATGGCTGTGTGCAAATCAACTGGAGAACGCTTTGAATGGCCGGCCTATACTGTACAGTATGTGACTGTGGCTAATGGTGGACTCAATCAATGAGTGGGAGCGAAAGAGCGAGAGAGCGAGAGTCTGCCTTCAATAATGATGCCGGTTGCGATAGCAAAGTGTTACAGTGAATAAAAGGCCTTTAAAATGTTCTACAAATGTCTTTTGAACTTGATGTGTCACCAGCTTTTAATAAAGAAACACTTATATAAGACCTGTCGTGTCTATTTGTGTGTGTTTTTAATATATTTGTTTTGCTATTTAACTGACAGTTTAAGACATTAACATACTGCTACATTCTTGTCAGATTCCATCCAAATTCGTTTTTGCTTGATTTATCTTAAATTATTAATTCTGAATGAGTTTTAGGGCCACACGGAACATGCAACTAATTACACAAGCATCAAGTTGTTGGTTTTTACAGACTAAAAATGATATGCTAATGACAAAAAAAGTCAGAATTGGGGCGAGTGAATATCAAAATTCCCATGAACCCAAACACAACAGTCAATGGCAAAGTATAGTTCATACTAAAAAGGAACCTGGCAACATCCTCAATAATCCTCACCTTAACACAGATATACAGTGGATAAAAGTCTGCACACCCCTGTTCAAATAACAGGTTTTTGTGACAAATTTCTTTTACCATTAATGTGTCCTTTAACCTTTACAACTTAACAGAATTTCTTTCAAACTTCTCGAGAGGGGAGGTAAAATCAAACAACTGAAATAATGTGGTTGCACAAGTGTGCACACCCTTGTATAATTGGGATGTGGCTGTGCTCAGAATGAACCACAATTACATTCAAACTCATGTTAAATGGAAGTCTGAAAAAAATTGCCACCATTTAAAGTAGCTCGGATTAACCTTAAATAAGGTTCAGTTGTTCTGGTAGGCTTTTCCTAAAACTTTTTTGTTTTTTTTTGCTTTCTAGCAGAATCCTGAAGGTTTTATGCTAACACATGAACAGCTCAAAATAGCAGTCAGTACAACCACCAAAACCTTCTGGCTTCTAATCGAAAGCAAAAAAAAAATGTCAGGAAAAGCTTATTAGAGCATCTGAACTTTATTTCGGGTTAATCAGAGGTTTAAACGGTGGCAGGTGCACGCTGACTCCCATTCAACTTGACTTTGATTGTAATTCTGAACCACCACATCCCAGTTATAAAAGGGTGTGCACACATGTGCAACTACATTATTTCAGTTATTTATTTTTACCTGAGCTGTACAGGTTATAGGTCACATTCATGGTGGGAATGATTTGGAAATTATTTATCTTGGTCTAATTGTTTACATCACAAATCCTGGGATTAGAACAGGGGTGTGTCGACTTTTCATCTACACAGTATAATTGTGATGGGAATATTACACAACTGATTTATATAATGTACTTTTTTCTCATCCATTCTCTTGAAAAAAAAAACTATTCCCATGACTTTACCACATTTTTCTACAAAAAAAATCATATACTCATTTGTATTTCTTTTTAGTGTCTCTTAAACTCCTTCATAATGAATCCAATTATATTTTTGTTATTTTAAAATGTAAATATCTTTAAAATACAATGGTATGGGGCGTATTTATAACCCCTGATGATAAAGCATATGTTCAATAAAATGTTTTTAACGAATAGGGGAGAAAGCAAATTATTTTGAATGAATAAGGACATGAAATGATAAGCTGGAAATAGGAGACATTTTTCCTTTAAGCTATTTTCTCCCAGAATTCTCCACTGGGGACAGTCCACAGTCCAGTACGCACACCCTCTTTTTACCCAGCTGTGTCTTTCCAATGTTTTCACAACGTGCTTTCAAGTTGTCCTGTCGAAATAATCTGCATATTATAAGCAGTTTTTTTCTGCATTAATAGGCTACCACCAACGCATACATTATTTTTGTCAATCCTATGACAGCCGTGTTGTTATTCTAACAATCATCGAAGGGCAACACATGGCATTCATTTGTTTTGAAACGAAGCCATGAAAGGTTGATGATTCTGGCTACAAGACATGTTTCAACCGTGTGAACGGCCATCCCATGTCTTAAAGTCCACAGTGTTGTTCAACATGTCCATCATTTCCTCAAGCATCTGTTGGAAATCTGGTGGTTCTCTAAAGTAGAGGAAATCAGCAGAAATAACAATTCAAATACCCGCTTAAAGTGTAATTCACTAATTCAACGCCTAAACCTATTTTTTTTTTTTTTTTTTGCAATGAGAATCATACAATCAATGGATGGATGGAATTTAATTTCAAAATAATAATGCCAGTCTTCCCAGTTAACATGGATATTTGACTTCTAAAGCCGTCAATGGCAGTGAAAGTGATAAAAAAAAACATACAGTGGACATTGAATGCCTTAAAGGTAATTTGGACAACATTCATCCATCCATTTGTCGATAGCGTTTGTCCTCAATAATGTCATAGGTTGAGATGGAACCCATCCCAGATGACTTAATAACAACTGATTAGTTACCAACATTTACACAGTTAAAATTGCACTTCCTGAATGATAATAATAATGATAATGAAACACAAAAGCGCACCAATTCTGATATCAGAAGTAGCTGACTTAGAGATTGATGCATGGTAACTTTTGCTAATTAACGAAGTATACTTGTGTGTCGCTACTCAGTTTGTCATTGATGCACGCAGCCGAACCAAATGAATATTTCGGCACACATGCCAATGACTGAGTCACACCCTCTGCATCCAGTAACCGGGACGACACCGCTTATGTGCAAGCCACCTGAACTAGACCGCTCGAATGAAAAATGAACACAAAAATAATAAATGCTTAAGGCTTAGGTAACTAGTTTACACGAGTGGCCGACCGTCATCACTAGTTTCCTGCAGTAGCAACGTCCTCAACCAAGGAACAAGCCCCTCAAGAATGGTCACATGCAGTTATAATTTCACCAAAGCATGCTGAACCAAGTATTATTATTGTTTATGGCTGAGGGAGCAAAGTAACGCTGAGTGAATGACACACCTGCACGAGCATATTTTGGGTAAAAGCGCCTCCAGTTCTCAGGAAAAAAAATAAGAACTGCCATGTAAAACAGTATTTTGACTTATAGTCTCTATGCAAAGTGACAGTGAAGTGGGGGGACGACGACGACGACGACGACAGATCATTCACCAAGACCGTTGCCAAAGAGTTCAGTCTGTGTATGTGTGTCAATGGAGGGAATATTATTACTGTAAAAAGAGGTCATCTTTTAATTGCATCTGCTCTCTGCTATGTGCCGTTAATACTCTTAGTCATCTCTGAAGAATCTGTGGTGAGTGTTTTTGCTCCTGAAGCAGTTTTGGCAAACCACAACATTCCTTGGAATCCCACCCCCACCAAGCGATTAACTGCACCCAACAAAGACAATGTACCTGTTTTGAAAGTGGCTCAAGAAGTTGGAATTCAATAAAACACCACAATCTCAAGAGTCTTTTCTCGACAAATAGAATCGGCATTTCTTTTTTTGAAGGTTTTGAAATATATGTACAGGTAGCTGCCATTGGTGGGAAGTAATGAGTACAAATGCTTTGTTACTATAATTAAGGAGATTTAGTTTTTTTTTTTTTTTTTTTTTTAGGTATGTGGACTTCATTGAGTATTTTTTAATCTCTATATTTGAAACAAGACACCTGTATTTTCTACTTTTTACTTTGACAAAATACGCTTGTTGCATGGATGAAGACACAACATCAAAAAGACGTAAGCGAGAAGTCAACCGCGGTTGAACTCTTGATTGAGACCTTGGGCTCAGGTAAGGCAGCGACATGGAGGAACGTGAACCAGGGAGCATTAACAATCACGGTGACTGATTTGCAGACGGAAAATATTCTCATTCATGGCCTCATTTAAGAGAATTATTTGATGTTATTGGTAACAAGAATGATTTTTGTCAAATGTATTGTTTTGTGCCAGCTCTTCAAAAATTATCTGTTTAATCTAAAAAGATACGTACAGGTGAGGTGTATTTTTTTTTCTTTTCTGTAGTTATCATTTATCTTTTTTTTTCTGCTAGCCGGTTCACATAGCAAGGCTATGGGAACACTAAGCACTTAAAACAGCAACATGCCAATCCAACAATCCAACGCTTGGTGAATTCTGCTTCACAAAGATAGTAAGAAAGACCCCGCATCGAACGATCCAAACGCGAGGTCGAACGCTTGGCCATCACAAGCCACAACGCGCCACGTTATCGCCGAGGACCAATCAGAGCAAAGCTGTTTTACATACCTAAATTGAAATAAGGGATCGATTCAGAGCAATACTTCCTTACATATCGTATATTAATGAGAAATCCGGCTCTCTCAACTGCCAGGCGAAAAAGGCCAACTAGAATAGCAGGGTAAAAGGATATTCTGAGAATTTTCAACCCAAATTATCTTGCATATATTTACTGTTGAGAGGCTGAAATTCCAAGGATTTGGACTATTTTGAGTTAAACAATGGCTGTAAACGATTAATCGACTATCAAAATAATTGTCGATTCATTTGATAATTGATTAGTTGTCAATTAATCGATCAGTTGTTGCATCTTTAATCGAGATCAGCGATATTTGGATTGATCCGCCCACCATTACTTGCAGCTTCATGTTCCAAATCTTCATCCAATCAAGCCCAGCCTCGGCGCCGCATCCCGAGGCCTCCGCACCTTTCCCCCGCCTTGTGCACCAGGGATCCACGCCCCGGAGCTGCTCCAGTAGGATCAGTCCAACGCATGCAAACATGCAGACACGCCTTATCTGCGCTGCATTTGTGCCAGAAACTCAACACACACACACATTTTTCACAAAAAAAAAAAAAAAAAAAAGCCAAACCAGTGCACTCTTACCAACTTCCATATGCCACATTGAGAGAAAAAAAACAAAAAAAACAACTTCACAATAAGTTAATGTGGCCCACATGGGTCCAATGAAAACCGCTGTCAGTGTGAACAATGCTGGCAGCTGCACACCTCCAGCACAGGGGACATGTTAACAGCAATAGTCGGAGAAACCGGCCAACTCACACACACGGACCTGTCCCCTCTCTGTTTGTTAAATGGACTATGAGGCGCTTCACAGCACTTGCAACACGCCTGCTCTTAAATGAACACGTATGATGCAGGGCGATAACAGTTGATCCCTGTTGAAAGCTCACGTTGACACGATGCCACTCGAGTCACCCCGTAAGCTGCCGGTGCTTCCGCTCCTTTGGCTCGATATGAGTCAGGCAACGGCAGCAAACGCGGGAGCGGGTGATGTTTCAGGTGCAAACGGTCGACGGGTTCGCTCCGTGTGGCGTGCTGCATCGCTCAACCTGTTCGTCAGGATGCCCCACAGGCCCAAAACACATAATTCACCACAGAGAGCTCGACTTCAAAAAGGTATGCAGCGCCTGCTAACAGCTCCAGATTCACGTTTAGAACTTAAACTGGAAACCTGTCGCACACTTTGGAGTCAAACCAAATTTGAGGTCAGCGTATCTGGTGAAACTTTTGCTTAGTAAGAGGTTTTTAATTGGTCTCAACTTGGGACACACAACCAGGTCCAACCAAGCAAATGTCGATCCATCCATTATTATTATTATTATTTTTTTTTTATAGTGGTTGTCCTATTAGGGTTACATGTGAGCTGGACCCTGCCCAAGCTGACTTTGGGCTGGAGGCGGGGTACACCCAGGTAATCTCAGGACAAACATTCAAACTGACATTAACACCAGTGGAAAATCACTGTACTTGTACTAAGATTGGCATATTACAGCAATCAGACAGAAAAACAGTGGGTCAAACAACTTTTTGTCATGGGCCACATTGTGACTTCACTCGCAGGGCTTATACAACAAATTGATAAATAACCAGTTTTGAAATCAGACGCCTATAAACACACGCTTTCAACTATTATAATATCTGCAATTTGGATATTTTCAGTCGACGCACATCATTTGCTTTCACGCGCCACATAAAACGATGGGGAGGGCCAGATCTGGCCCGCGGGCCACGAGTTGGACACCGGTGCAGTAAGGTCTCTTGACTATTTCTGCCTTAATAAAAACTATGTCGATGCTGTGACATGCTGCCAGACTACAGTTTCGGCTGGGTTTTGCAAGGTAATGAAATCTCCAGTTACAGCGTCAATCCCTGTGGCCCACAGCAACACTTGACCCCAACAAACACACGTGAAAACACACACACACACACACACACACACACACACACACACACACACACGAGTCCCCCCACATCGCCTTGTATCATCGCATCTGTTCCCCCCCACCCCCCTCAATGCTCATTGCGTGTAGCAGACGGTTTTGCCATCCTCGTCCCAAAATAGGCAGCCGCTAGCACAGCCAGGTCAGATGGTTTTGAAACATCCATGGCAAGCGGAAGAGCGGAGGGGGCGCTCCTCAGAGAGGTGGGCTCGAGTGGAGGCTTCGTTCACACCAGGGTGACAGCGAGTGCTAGGGAACAAAAGTCGAGGGTATTTGCCTCCGCACGCAACAGGTGGCGGGTCTTTTCCTTCACGACGTTTTCACACAGGGGTATTAGTTTGGGGGAGGGTGGCGGGGGCTTCGCTATTTGAAAGTTTGTTACAACTCGAGTCAACATGATGTCAGAAGAACTTTGTCGGACGCAGGTGTTAAACTCAAGGCCTGGGGGCAGATGTGGCCAGCTGAAGCAAATCATGTGCATCTACTTCATGCTTTTTGCTATAATCTGTTCTAAAAATTTTAAAAGTCTTAATTTTTATAACTGAGATATTGCAAGAATGTTTTTTTTTTTGTCACCAAACCCTTTTTTAAAATGAATTGAACAATAGTTGATACTGTGTGGCCTGCTAAAGCAAAAATATTAGTGTCTACTACGTCCTGCTCCTTGAAGGACTCTTCCGCGATCTAGCAACCCGTTATTGCTCAGTGACTGTTTTTCTCAATGTCTTTATGTCTCAAAAGTGTCCAATTGACTGTGTTGTCATACTAGAGCGGCTCCAACTCCCGGAGACAAATTCCTTGTGTGTTTCTTGGGCATACTTGGCAAATAAAGATGATTCTGATTCTGATTCTGATCTTCCGCAGCACCGTCAAGGCCATCATGATGACATCCACGTCTTCAAATCGGGTCCCCTTACATCCATATGGTAGCCACAATTTAGCATTTCGTGCGCACATTATACCTAATTTGTGGCCACATATACATATCTGTGGCCATTTTTTTCTCCTACAATGCTGCATTCCATAAACTTGGGGAAGCTGCAATTTTAGAACTCACACGAGGAAAAGAGCATTGAAACAGTCCTCAAAGTCAATGTTGGAAGCCCACAGACGTGCCCTTAGAGACTACGCACAACAAAACTTTAAGTGTATTTCCCGGTTACATGACATATCGCCACAACACGACACGACACAACACAACACAACACAACACAACCCATTATCCATAAAAGTTTTGAAAAGTACATTCTTTTCGTGATTGCTAAGTTATATTTATCCATTTTCTATAACGCTTGCCCTCAGTATGTTTGCATGATCATTATGCCATTATGCCATGATGCCTGACTCTGTGGACTGTTTCTAGTTTTTGTATTTATTTAGATTATGCAAGGCGTAAGTCGGCAACTCCAGCTTGAAAGGTGCTTTTATGTCATTGATAAAACAGTTTGCTCAGGGGTAATGAGATACTTGTTATTCCTACTTCCAGTGTTTCTTTCAAAGGCTTTTAGATTGATCACAGAATCAGCCTGCAGTTCCACTTGCAGCCTCCTAATGACTTAACCACATTAACTCTTTAACCATCCTCAAGGCTACCAACCACTGCGAGAACGGTGAGTCACGTCGGGACAAAAAGCCCCATTCAAAACATTAATTTATTGACAACGACTCCCGATCGTCTGCTTAACAGCAACTCGTCTTCATCAGCAGGATTTCCGCCTTCTGCTGCAGCGGGTGAGACCAAACCAAAGTGCATGGAAGTCACCAGCGTGGTGCCGTTGACGGAAAAAAAACTAAACGCCGGGAGCGAACCTCATCAGGCTTTCACACCACATTACTGCAGCCAAGGCATGTGTGAAGAAAAAGTGTATATATACAAGCAAAATGCATTAAAAAACCAAATCTACTTAAGCATAATAAGACATCCGTCCTCATACAAGGCGCCACTTGCTTTTTCATCCCGCATGACACATGGTTACAATCCCTCCTTGGCCTTTTACCAAGCATGCTCGCGACAAGAATTTATGCATTTGACTGACTTGTTTTCCCCAGCAACATCACTCATTGTGCTCAAGTGCCAGAAAAGGCAATCATACACCGGATCTATTCTCAAAGTCGTTTAATGATGTGTGGATTTGTTTCCTCTCTTACGGTTTATGGTGTGTAGCATTATGACATACACTACATGAGCAGGAGAAAAAGTAGCAACGCACAATAAAAGTTTCTGACATGGCAAAGTTGAACTGGGAGCAGTAGAAATAAAGTCTTGTTTGGATTACAGTACAGTGGAACCTCGATTTAATGGACTTTAGATTTAACGGACAGAAAACAGTGTACAGTTAGAACTCAAAATCACCCCTCCCATATAACAGCGAGGTAAGTTTGGACAAACTTGAAAACTTTTCAAACATTTTAAAGCTTTTTTTTGTTTTTTTTTAAACAATAATTTTTTATTGTAATGAGTGTTTTTAGGCCAAAAAAGTGCTTTAATTTAAGGGACAATCGGATTTAACGGACAACCCCTGCCCCCCTATTAGTCTGTTAAATCAAGGTTTCAGTGTACTTTTACTTTAAAGGCAAATGTTTTTTGTGGGTGGTTGTCCTGTCTCATGCAAATGAGCCATTGCTCCCCGAATCAACTTGTTCAAGAGTGAACAAGTTGGAGAGGCACGGACACAAAACGATGTTACTGACAGGTTACTTCAGAACTTCATATCACTTCACACTTGTTGTATGCTGGTACATGAACTGACTGAGGTCGTTGTTGTTTTTTTTCTGGCTATGTAAAATTGTTTGTTTGCCATTTTTTTTTTTTTTTTTTTTTTTAGAAGGTGATGCTAATCTGTGCATTCTACAACACTGCAGCTCTGCTAAAATAAGCTTTGACATAAAAGTGGTAATGTGTAGTCCACAAAAAAAAATATGTTGTGCAATTCCACACTAAAAAGGTGCGCATGTACTCCGGAGACCAAAGCAATTAAAAAGTTATGTTTCTCTTGAAATATGTTGATTTGGGTTGTTGTTCAGTTGTTCCTGTGTAATATTGATCCGAGTATTGCTTAGTCCAACGTGCCTCTGCTGGGAGCAGCCAGGTTTTGCACTACCTTTAGGGTCAATTGCAATCAATCAATTCCGCACAATAGACCATCTTCTTAACAAATCGAATACGACTTCTGCCACTGCACAAAGTGTACATTACAATTGTATGAACAACTTTTTGAGTGTAGTGTACAAGTCATTCTTTCAGCTCATGAACAAAACAACACAGAGGTATTAAGTTGTTTGCCCATTAAAGTGTATAATGAAAAGCTTCAATTTAAACACAAGTGCCAAAGAAACTGGACACTATCATATAATGTATTGTATTTCCAGGCACTGAATATAAGCTCGAGGACTCACAATCAGATAGAGATTTTCCACAAAGACTAATGGACTTGATTTAAATGTTGCCGGTGACGAATGAATGCGATGGAAATAATGGCTCTACTCCTCTACCGAACATGAAGCAGATTTGCTTGGAAAAGTAGGCTGTTCTGCATAGCCGTTCCCCGGAGGCAGGTCCATTATTCAGCACATTTGCTTCGAAATGGCAAAGATGAACGCTCTGAGAGGTAGGGGTTTTGCCTCAGGGGGGAAACGGTCTACCTGTGTCACCTGTGGCCATTTCCAACACAAATTCATCTAAATCTTTCATGCGTGGTGCTGGAGGATGGAGAATGTGACCAGGCCAAGCCCTATTAACTTCTCATCACTCGTCATGATTGACTGCAGCTGCTAGTTTCTCTATGCCAGCATACAAATTGTTTGACAGCACTCATTGGATCCACCAATACTCAAAAGAAGCGGAAAGTCAAACGAACTCTGTTACGATCTTAGGAGGAGAATTGTGAAAGCGTTCAGAGCCATTTCTAAACAACTGCAGATTTCAACATCATCAGATCAAACTATTGTATATAAATACAACTTATTTGGGTGTAAGAAGACCCAAACCCTGGGCACACTGCAGTGGAAAAGAGGCATTGCTACTCCCCCCCACCCCCGCCCCCCACCCCCTACTGTGCCCGGGGGGAGGACAGAGGGTGGCGGATACAAACAACGATTGAGAGCGAGATGGTAGTTTGAGTCACATAGAAAATCCCCTGATGCATTTTTAGCTTTGGCGAGTTCCGTACTTCCGATCAGAGCCACAGAACGTGTCATCATATAATCTGAGGCAGGCCATGTGAACCAGGACCTCGGTGTTGGCTCTCCAACCTCACTAAAGCCACTTTTTAACCATTAGCCACCACATAGTGCAAAAAGGCTTGTCTGACTGCCAAGCACGTTAAAGAACCTAAAATTGGAGTGGTAACGTTAATGACTATAATCATTTTTTGTGCATCAGAGAAAGGGTGGCTATGGTGTGTGTGTCTGTACAGGCCTTCGTGTGAGTCGGGGCTAAGATGCGAAGCGTTGCGGCAGTGCTTGATAGCAGTCTCGGTAGCAAGCTTCAAACAAGCTGCCGCTCTACTTTTTGTAAAACGCGTACACACACACACACACACACACACACACACACACGCACAGACACAAGGCTGCCCACGCATATGACGCACACTTACACCACTTAGCCTGCCTCTCAGCTAACTCTGGGATTTCGAGCAGCTAACACCATCAAACACCTCTTAGCTTGCTGTGTGCATGGCATTTGCAATATGATTTTTTTAATTTATTTATTTATTTTTTTAATCAATTGGTGGCACAGCTTACAAACATGGAGTCCTGAATGACATGATGCTCATTGTACGTGCAAGATTGGACTTTTTCTAGCACATGCTGTGGTTCTTAATCTTGTTGGAGGTACTGAACCCCCGCAGGCTTCATACCCGCATTGACGGACGGAACCCTTCGTAATTGGAAAAAAAAATAAAATACGGTTTATTTCAAATTCAAAACTGGTATATACTGTATTTTATTTGTGCACAAAATGAACTACACAAAGCTCAAAGGACAAAAATCAGCTTCAAACATTCACCCAGATTGAGATGGCATCAGCGCCTGCTCACCCGCGATGAGAATAAGTGCGATAGTAAATGGATGGATGGATGTTTAATCTAGTCCTTTTTGTCAACAAAACAAAATACATAATTGAAAAGAATCAACATTAGGCCTGCAACAAGTGTTGCGGTCGTATGTACAATGAAGGATATTAAAATGTAACTGAATTTGCTCAATCTGAATTCCGTTGTAGACTCACTTTCATTTTTTTCAAATGCATAATTTACTGTAATTAATGCCAGTAAATGACCATAGATCACATTCAAAGTGGGCAATGTTTCAACTCTGAGAATTATATCTTTTCATAAAATAGTCCCTATGTGCCATGGCAAAATTTGTCTTGAGATAAATGAAGGCCTCACCCTTCAAACAGATTCATCCCTTTTCCCCATTAGGAAAAAAAACAAGTGTAATGCTGTCATTTCATCGACAATATTGTTCGCATATGGATATGAAATTACCTCCTGAGCATTCTGCTGCTAACCGAACCAGCAGCACCTACCAAGGTAGCTAAACAGTCTCTCATATTAATTCATATGAGGAGACTTACTGCGTGGTGTAAACAAGTATTTTAGATGCTCTTACGTGGAGACTTCTAGTAGATTCTGACGTGATCTCATTTTTGTGTCTGTGTCCATCTCTATCATCTGGTGAGCTGTGCCACTTTGTAGTCCGCCTCAATTCTTGCTCTTTCTCCATGATAGTCCTTTTTAGTCAGTTGAAATCTCCAGATAAATCTGAACAAAAAGGTAACATAGCTTAAAATGATCCAAAAACGCATACAGTTAATGGCACCCGCTCAATTCAGTAAATAATGACATAAAATATGCTATATATATATATATATATATTTTTTTTTATTTATTTATTTTTTCCCACTCTTATCCGATGAAGTTCAACCGTAAAATGGTTGGTCGTAAGATGGTTTACTGTTGTGTGCAATGGTACATTGGTTCCCTGAGAACTGTAAATAGACAAAAAGAAGTGATAATATTGTCTTTGTCATGAGCACACATTTAACTTACGCCAACACTAGCTGAGGGAGCGTGCCCTTTCTTTTCTATTGCCTCATTTCCTCAAACAGATTTATAACCAGTGTTTCACAAGACATTTGATTAGCTCTGTGTGTGTGTGTGTGTGTGTGTGTCATTTGTGAGCGTGAGCCTTGTGACACTTTGTTTGTGTGTTGGTCACACGCTCAGACTCTTAACACAAATATGTTGGTGAGCGATGTGATCGGGACAATGATGTTTGAGAGCGTAGATTAGAACAAAGAAGAAGGAGAAACTGCGAAGGCCCAAATTATGAGCCCTGAGGGACCCTCGCTTTAGAGCTGCTATTGTACATAGCCAAATATGGCACATCAGAGCCAGCTTATAAACCAAATACATTGCAAAACGGTCCCAGGAAATTGTGATGGTCTGTGACGGTCACATCTTTGCATCTGTATGCAGTGTGCTCTGATGCTATATAGTTTTTTTTAATATTTTGTGTTGTGTTTTTGAGATTGGGGTGAGGGGGCGGACATATTTCTTATTGACAAAGATAAATAATGGGTCTTCAGAGGGTGTGTTGTGCGAGATCTCTGGCATGCAGATGTTAGTGATGAATGAAAAAAAAGAGAATATTTAAGTGGCTTATGACTGAAAGCTACACAGAGAAGAAGTGCGAGATCACACACACTCGGAGAGGAACATTAAATAATGATTTTTGGGGGGGGGGGGGGGGGGGGAGAGCGTAATCCCCTCGCTTTGGCTGGTAAGTGCTCATCATTAGGGAAGTAGCGAGTGGGAGAGAGGAAGATTCCAATCGAAGGCAGGCAGTCATTTAAGGTCAGCCAGGGCTTCTTTTAACTACGACAAACAACAAAAAACAGTCAAAGATGGCTCAAGTCAATGGAACCTCCAAAGTTAGAAGCCCCAAAAGTCAAAATGGTTGTACATCAAAAACGTATTGGAAAAATTTGCCTCAAAAGTTATCCTTGAGTCCGGGATGGTGGTTTTTTTTTGTTTGCTCTTACATGATAATTTTTAGTCAACATTGTTGAAGTATATTTATTAAAACAACAACAACAAAAACCCACAAAATACACCTACAACCCTGTAAAAAATATTAAAATAACATTTATTTTATCATTATATTTTTAATGGGTCTTTTAGCACATCTGCCTCACAGTCCTGCTGTTTGATGTTCAAATATCTTAATTTCAAACACATGCTTGTTGGGTTAATTAAGATTCTAAATGGATTGATTGTCTAACTGTATATGTGTCGTGTGATTGGCCGGTGAGTACCCCCCCTCTGGCTCAAAGTCAGGTGGCGTTGACGCCAGCCCACCCGCGATGTATTTTTAATCTACTTACTAAATAAACAGTAAGCTATTTCATGAAGGCTGTTTTCAGGATTTTTAGAAGAGGTTTAGGAAACATGTTGGAACGGACAGAACAACATTCAACTGAAATGATGATAAATCTATTATCGCAAAACAAAACATTAGCTTGGACATCAATCCAATCTTATCATTGTGTTGATTTCTGGGTTCGGCCTTACGAAATCAAGTTCTTTGGACGTTTCACCAAAAGGTCCTTCCCTCTGCTTTTCACCTTTTGAACACAGCACATCTGAGAGTGCTTAAACGCCTCATGCCAGCCTTTCTTGAGAAGGAATATACTGTCGATTTCACTCTGTTTTCATCAGACGGCGCTTTGTGTTTTGGCAGCGGGAGAGAAGCCAAGCACATTTCTCTGAGTCATCAGAATGGGGGGGAGGGAGGGTTGGAAGGGTGGAGAATGAGGAGTAGGAGGGGAGGAAGATGAAGAAGGAGGAGGAGAAACATTAGGTGGCAAATCTGGAGTTTCCCTAAAGTTATTTGCAAGCGAAGGCCTTCACAGCGCACCAGCGAGCTGAGAAAACCATGCACTATTGTTTCAGTGCTGCTGGCAAAATAAGCCTTCCTGAAAAACAACACACACACACACACACACACACACACACCAGGTTGTTGTGCCAAAACACAAAAATGGGAGGGAGCTGTTGTGTGAAACGTTTTGAAGGACTTTCGTAGAATCTGCTGTTTTCTATGGAGGGCAGAAACTCAATCAGCCACCTATTTGCAGCACGCTTTCCACCAATTTATTATTATTCAATTTCAATTATCTGGTCCAAAAATGAGGATTTCTTTACTACAATTCATGTAATTTTGTTTACCCGTCTACGCCAGTGACAGGCAGAACAATTAAATGCTCTTTCACTAGCTGGCAGAAGTTGCATAATTCAATTCTTCAGTAAATTAGGAGATCATTATTTCAGAATATATTTTTTGTGACATTTTTGTGTGGTGATGTGCCATATGATTTTTCTTGTTTGTAAAAATGATGCCCTGGCTCAACAAAGGTCAGTTGATGCAACTGTACAAATACAAAGCTTCTTTTTTTGTAATGTAATGGAAAGAGGAAAGTACTGTACACTAAATTCTGAAGATTGTCTGTTTTATATATATATATATATATATATATATATAATGTCACAGTCAAATAGAAGTTACACAAAGATACGTATACGATACACATATATCCAGGTAAGGCAATTGAGAACAGATTCTCATTTGCAAAGCCGACCTGGCTGCAGAGAGCAAAAGTAAAACAAAGCAAAAATAAAAGCAAATACAAAGAGTAGTGATTGTCATAGTGAAATATTGAGTCAATAAAAAATAAAAAAATAAAAATCAGAAATTCTAAATATATTTGTTAAACAGTATGCCGTATGCTTGCTAACAAAACCATGTTGCTAATGGTCCACCATATGCTCATTAAATGCTAACATTAACCAAAAAAGTCCACCCTGTCAGCAGGATCACATATTTTGCTGTTTGCATGTGCGCCGCTGTTAATTTATATACTGTATATTAAAACGGAAAAAAGCGTGGAAGCTTGACTAATACCAACGAATGCTCATTTGAAGTCAAGCAAAGCTGTCAACAAGTGTGAACATACCCCAAGTCACATGATATTTGAGCATCGGTCCAGAGGCAACAGACGAGCTACTACATGTGCGACAACCTAAACATGAACTGATGACGCTGGTGAATGGCTGTGATGAACACCAATTACACCCCACAAGTGCTTAACAAGCTGCTGAAATCATATCATTAAAATGTAACTTTTTTTTTTTTTTCTCCGCGCGGCCTGACGCACGCAGCGGCGACGAAACTCTGCATCACATGATTGACGATGGGCTCCCTGAGGTGTCTGCTCTCCTTTTTACGAGTCCGCGTAGCCCAATTTAGAAAAGATTTCCACGTGAGCGGTGCGAGTGGAATATTAAGTAGACGCCTCAAAACAATCTGACATGTCGAAGTCCTCGCACCAGCTGAGCGCGAGAGCGTGAGCGTTTACGGGGGGAAGCTGGAAACCATAACACGACTGACTTGCTGCCTTGTTTGGCTCACAAATTGCTGAACGACACCTCTACCTACTAGCCTCAATCTTTTCGGTTCAGCCTCTTATAGGCAGAGGTTCTTGTGTACCCGTGACCGTCGGTTTGTTTTGCACTCAAGCGCGGGGGATGCATTTGGACGAGGGCGACGGGATAGCAGAGTCTATTTTTTTTCCCACCTGGGAGCTTCAAACCGAAGCAAGGGAAACTCAAGATTGGTTTTAGACACTTGCAGGAAGCAAGAGGAGGGCCCACAGGCACACAGGGGAAAGGGGACTGTGTGCCAGGGTGAACCTTCTGGTCAACAGATAAGAAATACGTGTGAATGAGTGGGAGTATTTGTGTGTGCTTGAGAGAAAAATGAAAGGAATAGTCAAGAGCACACGTTCCAGCCGTGGGGATTTGCTGGTGCCCACGAAGATCTGTTTACACTCTGTGCCCCAGAGGATGCAGCAGGCCTTGCCAAAACACACACAACTCGCTCCTCACATGGGCACATTTCTCAGCAGACGTAGACACAGGGCGTATGAGGGCACCTGTTAGAAACATCCGGTGGGCAAAATTCCCAACTAAAAAGCCATCCTGGAGCTGAGTTTTAGGAGCGCACGAGGGGAAAAGGAGCGAGAGACGGTCCTCGAATTCGCACACGTTGGAAGTCTGAGAGAGGTTTGCAACGGAGGCCAACAAGGAGCGCGCATGTGGGAGTTTAAAAAGACTCCTTGCGAGGCCTGAAGGAAGGGAGGGTGCGCAAAGACGAACGCTACAAAAAGTTGTTGGCGGGGGAGAAAAAAAGGATCGTGAAAGAATGACGAAACAAAAGAAGGCGTATGGTCTGTTTGTACTGAGATGCTAAATCCTTTTTTAATTAAAGCTTTACATGATCCAGGGCTCCATCTACAGTTATGAGGTGGAATTGACTTTTGAGCCACGCAGTAGATACAAAAACGTCCTCAACGTCAGTAGAAGTAAAGTTGCTCAGTCAGAAAACATGATCCTTCAGCCGGGTACGCACAAAGCAAAAATCGGATCAAACTTGGCAGGTTAGCAAAAGCCAGATTCCCTGATGTCTCTGAAAGATTATCCTGGCGATTATCCTGTGTTGTGGGTGTTAAGAAGGATTTCTCCTCCCCGATCTGCTCAGAAAACAGTTGGGCTCAACTGACTGATTGTGATGTGAAACAGAATGATAGCCAATTAGGAAGCGACCTGAAGCCGTACACCAACAGAGGAGAAACTGTTTGTTTTGAGTGTCCGCATAACCGGTTTCACAAGTTATGTCCCACAATAAAACGTTAGCAAACGCAATACAGTTACCAGATAACAGTTACCCATCTTATTCTGTTCCATCAGCTATTACTACTCTTCCTTCCTTGTATTTCCTGTCAGTCTGGATACCCTGTGGCACCATGCCGCCCCTCACAGGTCAATTCTGGTACTACAACACATTGCTATCCATATGGTCTCATATCATCTTGTGTCCACCAAACACTTTAAGAGCAGTAGGCAGACACACGCCTATTTTTTCCTCTTCGCCTGTGAGGTCTCTGTAAAAAATGTGGTTAAAATGTTAATAATTGGTATGTGTATACTCCACTTATAGTAGGTGACATCCTTTATACATTGCAAAGTATGTGTTGAAACTAACAGATTACCAGAGACTTTAGGGGGGACTGGTTTGATAAGCCAAACACTTTACCACCAAATTTGAACACTTGACATTGACGCAGCGGCCTCTCAAAATAATTCTCAAGGAAGACATTTTTACCCGAGCAGGTAATATGACTGCAGGTCGGCATGCAACGTTAATGCGATGTGTGTCTGTCCCCATTTCTTACTCCTTCCAACAAATTCAGTAAATTTGTAAATGTAACTAAGTTGTCATTTGGCTCTATTAGAATTAAATTGGCGGTAGAGGCAATACCCCATGGCCGCCACAATTCAGGTGCAAAATACAGTATTTTTAGCTTAACAGGTGCTGCAGCTGTTAGGAATTTAAATTTTGGTGTGATTCTTCTTACAAGAAAATTTAATTAAATTAAATTACCCCCACAACAGCAAAGACATTATCTGCTGTTTCAGGCCAACACATCATCAGTCAGATAAAAACTTGTGGAGATAAGCTCTTAGTTTTGGCCTTGCATTTAAATCACAAAAAAAAAGGACAAGGAGTTGGTTCACACGAATGTAGTTTTTCTCAACTATGGGGCATCGCCAACTACTGGCCTGGCATGCACATTACAGCCTTTTCAGTCCTTCTGGCCAGGGATCATTTTGAGTATGTCGTCGTTTTTTTTGTTTTTTTTTTCCCCACATAAAAATTTGGGTTTTTCTAGATCATAGTTTCAAAGTTTAAGCAGTGTTGCATATATAGTACATAATATAGGTGGCACAGCGTAAATGCGCTGTAAGTAGTCGATCGAGTGTTCCCCATTCACCCGTGCGCTCCGTCTTTGCCCTCAAGATTAGCGCTGCTATGATTTTCACATTTGCACGCCGTGGTGAGGTTTGCAGCCTGTCTGTTACATTTCGCTCGGAGGAGCCTCTTTGACTCACATGGACGTGCGCGCCAGCTGACTCACCAACCTTGTCTGTCACAGTGATTAATGCTGTGTGGAAACCATGGCTGTGCTAATGTACAATAATAGGAGCAGCACACACACACACACACACACTCACACACACAAAAAAAGGCGGGCTGGTCAAGATTTACAAGTGGCTGAGACAAAATAACTTAACTCGACATAGGCACTTAAACTCACTGGGCGTCACTATAATGTTGTACGAGGTCCAAGGTGGCTCGTGTAAACACACCAAAGCACATTCCACAAGTCCACCTAACGCTCATATTTAAATATAAGCCCATATTTGGGCGAAAGATTAAAGAAACAAGCAGAAAGTGGGACAGAATCCCGCCTATCCTCCTCCTTCCTCTCGCTTTCTGCGAAGGAGGTCACCCGCACCTACGAGCACTCAATCAACCTGCAGATGACCTTGCTCGTCCTGGATACAGTGTCCCCTACCGTTTTTCAGCCATCGCTGTGCTGCCGGTGCCAGGTTGCACAGCAATGAGCATAGTGGTTCCCTTCCACTAAACCTTGTTCAAGTGAAAGCCCGCCAACATTCAGCCCTGTTTTATGTCAGTGTCTCATGTTTAGAGACATCTAAAGACAGGGATTATGACCTAACCTGCTCCAAAATATAAATCAATGTTTTTCCTTGCCCTTTTCACTCGGAATTATAGGTGAGGACGACGTTTCCCCAAGTGTTTGAATGAATGAAACTAAAGCTTGTATTCTACAGAAATGCTGCTTAAGATGGGTTCGTGGCTCTTTATGGTTAAAAATTTGCTGCAAATGCATTTTAGCAGCAAATGCATCCATGACAGTTGACCACAATTTGTGTGGCGACGAAGCACTCCCCAACTACATGACTACGTATTCGAGAAGGGCATTTGACCAAATGTTCTTGATCAACAATGGGGATCGATGAATGAATCTTTTTTTTTTTTTCCAAATAAAATGGGAGACTCTCTTTGAATGTTCCGTTTCCATGCTAATGTTGGTGTATTCATATCTGACGTCATGGCCTTCTTTAGCCAGCAAATTAGTTGACTATAGTACACACGATTCATCAACAACAAATTCCGCACAATTAAATGATTTCTGAATGGTGAACTAATTGATTACTATGCCCAGGTTAGTGGGCAGCATCTTAAGCAGGGAAGTCTAGACTTCCGTCTCCCCAGCCACTTCATCCAGCTATTCCGGGGGGATCGCGAGGCGGTCCCAGGACCGCCGAGAAACGGACGTCTCTGCAGCTTGTCCTGGGTCATCGCCGGGGCCTCCTCCAGCACCAACGTCCGGACAAGGGAAACCTAGGTCCATTTATTTCAAGTCCCTCACCAAAGGTGTAAAGCCCCAGACAATTTAGCTCCTAGGATCATCGGGACACACAAACCCCTCCACTATGATAAATTGATGGCTCAAGAAGGAGTATATATATATATATATATAATATATATATAAAATTTTAAAAAACCTGGAATTAGCAGGTACTGTTGTCACAAGGAAATCTGTGCCATGGCCTGTATGGACGCTCATCACGCAAGACCCCATTGCTGAAAGAAAAAAAAAAAAAAAAGCATGTCTTTTGTACGAAGTATACCAGTTGGCGTGTTCAATACTTTTTCTCTGTGTCATTTCACATTATTACACACAACTTTGTTTCTGATCTTATTTGTTATTTGATGAAATGTTCATGTCAATAGCACCTTTGGAAATATATTTAGTGATTAAAAATGGTGAAAATGTTAAAAAAAGTTTCATGGTGGGGGGGGGGGGGGGGGCTTTTAAAATTTGTGATGTATTTTGTCTTGTTGAGGCACGGTGGACAACTGGTTAGAGCGTCAGCCTCACAGTTCTGAGGACCCGGGTTCAATCCCCGGCCCCGCCTGTGTGGAGTTTGCATGTTCTCCCCGTGCCTGCGTGGGTTTTCTCCGGGCACTCCGGTTTCCTCCCACATCCTAAAAACATGCATTCATTGGAGACTCTAAATTGCCCGTAGGTGTGAATGTTGTTGTTTGTTTGTATGTGCCCTGCGATTGGCTGGCAACCAGTTCAGGGTGTACCCCGCCTCCTGCCCGATGACAGCTGGGATAGGCTCCAGCACGCCCGCGATCCTAGTGAGGAGAAGCGGCTCAGAAAATGGATGGATGGATTTGTCTTGTTGTTTAGCAGACATCTTGAACTGTAAAACATCCATATTAAAGTCAATATTTTGCAGTACTGTACCTTTCTTCATCATTATCCTAATCATTTTTTCTCCATATATCTTCACCCAAGTGTTTCCTACTCGGGGATAAAACACTGTGAAAACTCGATTCGATAAAATTTTTCATTTTATTCATCTTCATATGAGATATTACCTTTGGAGGCGTTGTAATACCATTAAATGTTTTATTGGGGTGCAGGCCATAGGAAAGGGGAGGAAAGTTGCACCGAACCTCGACGTGCTAAAAGATAAGCTTAATGACTAGTCTGTTGAACCATTTAGAAAAAAGAACAGGAATAATTTTGTGCTCTTGTACAATAGACTCCCCCAATAGTGGCAGCTCAGCAACACAGCAGATGCCTTAAGCCATTGTAAATCATTGCTATATAAATGAAAAGATGCGACTTTGACAGACTCGAGTTCCAAAAAAAGGTTTCAAACGGGTAGGAAGGCTCCTGTGATAGAAAACAGCTGATATCACACGGCAGCTACCGCAAAGGTGCAAATTAACACACAAGGGCGCGGACATCAGGTGTGACAGTCAGGTCAAATTCCTTTCTTACGCGTGGCCTGATGGGCTTTCCCCCTCTGGAACGCTACTTTAAGAGCGTGCAAGCAGCTGCAGCCACGCTGCTACAAAAGGCACGGAAAGATACCACACGGTCGGAAGGAGCGGCGTTAACGGTCGTGCTTGTGTGTCAACCTCCAGCTTGTAGCACGAGTGGGTCGGAGTGTGTTTTGTGACAGAGCGATTGAGAAAGCGGGAGAAGCAGACAGACAGGAACGTTAATGTAATCTGGAAAAGGCCAGATTCCTGGGTGATGTATGGTGAGCAGACTGCATGCGTGTATGGCAGAAATGGGCGTGGGAGGCATATAAGCAGGCTCGCTGCAATGTGGGGAATGAGGACGCTGGGCTCTACGTTGCTGAAAAAAAGAAAAGAAGAATGCTTGGTCCTCATTCGCTCACTTTCCATTGTGTTTTCCGAAGCAAAATTTCTCGCGCACACAATCAAAGGATGACAAGCTGAGCAAACATTTTGCAAGCTAACGCTATGAGCAACAGCTCTGTGCTGAATGACTTTGGCCAACAACTCCACCTGTTTTTCTACGTCCTTATTGGACGTTTGTGACGGCTTCCAGGGAAGTCGAAAATTTCTAACCTCCGACTACGTCGCTTGAAGTCGGAATTGCTACTTGGGATGAAGTCAGATCATTTTGTGGCAGAAATGAAACTAGACAACTATATCTACACCGTTCCAGTGAAAACAATTTGTCACTCTTTTTTTACAACAGCAATAAAATTCATTTTACAGGGGTTTAGTTGTTATAAACACCACAAATGACAGTTATTAGGTTTAGCGCCAGAAAACAGAACTCCAGTTTTTTCACAACCATCGCTGTAATGTTATTTTGTAGTATGCAGTACATACTCATAATTTCCATTTATGTTTCTCTATTCTGCAGCATTATCAGCGCTACATTGAACTACAATGCATTACAAAAAAATAACTAAGGCTGCCTATAAAGATTGTTTGCTGACAGACATATCGATTCAAAAACAAAGCAAATATTGTGTTATAAAGGTTTTCAAGACATGTTTTTTGTTTGTTGGACAGCATAGTATATTTCCAACAGTCTTGAATGCAGCGTTATATTGCAAAGTCATAAAAGTACCCCTCCAGTCAACAAGCAACCATTTACACTTGCATTCACACCTATCGACGATTTAGTCTTCAACGGATCCAACCTAACGGAGCTCAATCGAAAACTGGACCCGTACACGACTGTGTGGCAGCCGTGCGAACCGCTATTCCACCGTGCTGCACTAAAAGTAGCCATTCAATTTGAAATGTTTATCTTCACTCACGTCCGTGAATGACAAATTATTCAGGGGGAGACCGGGCTCAGAAGGGTTCACGTTGCATTTGTCTTATCAGTGATTGAGTAAGTCTTCACAATGATGCTGCTACAGTGTGTGTGTGTATACAAGACAATAAGAGAGAGTGTGACTGTCACGGTCTGTTTCTTTCTGTGCATGTTAAGTCCCAGTGGAGTCGTCCCTGGGCTCCGCAGACGAACAGCCGAAGTGTGCAAGCCTGAAAATAAGGCAAATCCGTCGTCCGTATAGCTTGCCGTTACCAGTGTCTCTTCTTTCCTACCTATCTGTCTGCTTTGCCAACACTTTATTCTTCCCATTTCTGTATTCTTTCTCCCCCAGCCATGCCTGCTCACGTATGGAAGTGGTCTGCAGGGCGCTTGTTATCGAGCACCTATCTCGACATCCCTTGGCAGGGGAGCCAGACGACCCCAAACTGGCAGGCGTGCACACAGACAAAAGAAAAGTGGAGCGAATGAACCGCTTGGAAGCTTCTGCAGTAAAACTAACGGGGACGAAAGTGGGTAAAGGTGCGTGTGAGGAAGCTTTTCGGGTCGGAGTGACGATAAAGGCCATTTTGTCGGAGGCAGACAGGTGGGCAGAGCAGCCAGACAAGCAGGTCGTTACAGGCTGGCATGGAGCTGGAGGCTGAGCTACGAGCTCAGCATCTCAACAGGCTAGAGTCAACAGTTGCTGGGCTGATAAATACTGCCCCTCTCTGGGCCTGGAGAGGTACTGCAGCGTCCAATGAACCTTGCAGTGAACGCAGACTGGAGGAGCTCTCAAAATATTTGGGTCCAGGGACCCCTTACAGGGATACATTTTTCCAAGGACCTCCTCATAATCCTCATGCCAATCCAACTTAACCTCGACCTGCACCCCTAAATGCCATAGGAATTTATTTTGAGTTGCTTATTTGACCTTCAACATTCTGACCTGTTAAACAGAAAAGAACATCACCAAATTCAACTGAATTAAAATCCCTGTCAATCATCACTAGCTGACGTGCACTGCTTCCTCTAACAACAGGCCTGCGAACCGAGAAGCGCTATTTTACAAAAGCGCAGACAGTACTGCCATCGTAGCGATTTAGTCGCTCGTCGACTTAAGCAAGTCGCCATGTCTCACCCGTACAACACTGTAATGCAGCTAAAGAAAGCACCATGAAAATATATCAGGCTAGACCCCCCCCCCGTCCTCGCAGATGTGATCCTAGATCACGTACTGTAGCAGTCTATGTTAGCACTTGTGTTACTATTCAATCTTTTCATTTGAACAAGTGCGACTTATCTGCTTTGTTTGTGCAGGGGGGGAGCCCGGGAGCAAAACCAAACAAACATCATTTTAATTCCTGACTGCATTACAATTATTCCAGCGGACTTGAGGCGGCATACCAATGGCAAAATAAAATCATTATTCAGAGCTCCCAATGTTTCACCAATCTGGCAGGCTGGCGTTAAGACGTGTTGTTGACAATGGTAGCGTGGTGGACCTGTTTTTGAAAGTTGGAACTGATTTTGATACAAAATGTGCAAACATCCTTGGATAAATTGTGGTGCTGTGATGGTCTCAGCTGACAGAACTTTGGAAGGAGTAGATGAAGTCACGCTGGCTGGCTTTACATCTATGTGGTGTACTCAGCTGTCACTGTCAGGGATTTGTTTTATTCACAATAGTGCATGCCATGTTGCTTGCTGGTGTGCCTCAGTGAATTCAGACGCGCACACACACACAAAAAAAAAGGTACAAATAGAGCGTGCGACATGATCAGCGTTGCAATTTTGACCTGTCGAAATGGTCTTCTTCGTTGAAAACAGATTGTATTCTGTTACTTTCCAGTGTGCAGCTACATAACTGCTTGCAAATTAAGAACGGAAGAATTTACACATGACCATTGTTCCCTGTGGGTTTGTACATTTTTTTCCAATATAAATCCTGGAACCATATAAAATGAGTTTTATCCTTGGCTAAAGCACATTTCTCCACAGCATTTGGTGGAAATCTGGTATGTATTTGCATAATACATGCATAATACGCAAAGCAAAACCAAAAAAAAAAAAAAAAAAAAAAAGTGGTACACATAAATGGCTTTCATGAAGTTGGTGGATACTTAATTCCGAATCAATGTACCATTCAAAATTGCCTGGCGATGAGTCCAGGGTGTAGTCTAAATCAATAAATATCATCCAGCTGAATTCAATTTCTGGCCCCCAGCAACTCAACACCCCGATAAGCATGATACAAAATGGATGGACCAACAGTCGGGTCAGAAGAACCAAAACCAACGACTAAACTGACAAATGAAGCCTCTAAAAAGCCAGTTGACCAAACCTCAACGAACCAAAGTGTTTTTACAAGGCCACGTGTTAACAATTTCAACAACAATCATGTTACACTAAATGTGTTTTGCATTAACACTTTACACACATACACATACACGCACACACACACAGTTTCATTACCAGCAGCAGTAACACTATGCTTCACTTTCACAATATGGTGAACATTTTACCCTAGAAAGAGTCCTGACTCACAGACTTGCCTAAACACGTTGCCCTTCTTGTATTTAGTACATGTGGCAAGACTTTATTTCAGCACAATTCACCCAAGAGGACTAAAATGATTACAGCCACCCCGAATGAGAGCTACAAGCAACAACAAAAAAAAAAAAAATCAGGTTCAGGGTTTGCGGCCAAGAGGGACTTTCAAGAGCATGCAAGTTTGATTTATTAGAATGAGGAAACATTGTGTATTGTCATGAGGGCTTGCACCATTTCTGGGTCCAGACTGCAACGCTTCAACCATCCGTCACCCAGATCGCAACAACCTGGCTGCCTTCCATGTGGGTCAAGTCACAATAAAAGGATCCTTCACAAGAACTGAAGGCACACCATGAGCTCACATCCTCACAGACTGGAACAATCCATCAAATCCCATCCACCAATTCTATAAAGTCAGAATGTCATTCAATTGAACGGTGCAATATCTGTCCAAATTTGGTTAAAGCTGGCACGTAACTAGCCAAAGTGAAGCACATTGTAGGCTTTCCATCTAGTTCCAATTTTCAAAAGATGACTGCAGACACCAGCGTCTCCCCTAAATGGTCAAACGCAAACCTGTTTTTCTACTGTTTGGGCCTGGTTGTGGTTAGCTCGCTGCGGCCATTTTTTGTTCACGTGCCAGCACACTGTAGTGTGCAGGATCGATCAGGACGAGGGCTCTGACGATGAGCAGACAGACCGAGGGCAAGATGAGAAAACTCCACTGAATGTGAGTCACGGTGGACGAAGAGAGAATGAGCCGTCTGTGTGTGTGTGTGTGTGTGTTTTATGCCCAATGCAGGACACACACAGCATTGATGCATGCTGTTTGCATGCGCAAAGAGGAATTCATCTGCTGGCGCTGCCAACTGACGGTGGCCAAATGTGATCTTGCAGCTAGCAAATTAGCAGGACTGATGGGTGAGCATTCTCACGAGACGATGAGGGGGATGTCGCCGATCTTCGTCAACTGTGGGCCCGTGAAGACCTTTGACACTCTTTTGCGATTAAAGGCTATTACAAATAAACTTCACTTGACTAACAGCAATACTTTACACCACAAGTCAAGTGAAACAATTGCAGTTTTCATTTCTCATGTGGACCAATGCGGATGTGGTTCTAAGCGGTTTTAGACATGAAAAACATGAAATAGAATCATACAAACCATGCGGAAGGGTTATTTTTATTGTTTACTTTCGTCATGATGCTCACGTTGTTTTGGTGTATTTTGCACACGTATGCACGCGGGTTGTATCAGGTGTTCAGTAAACGAGTAATGTCGAATGAGTCTCTTGAAAATAAAGAGTGAAAACTAGAAGAAAGCGTCAGTCCGCCCTGCTCCGCCCCCCCCCCCCCCCTTCCTCTTGAGAGGGCCTCTCTGTAGCGGTTTTCAACTATTGCAAGTGGGTCTGGAAACTATCCTCTGTGAAACAAGGGGGTTGAATGTAGTGTAGTCTACGCCTTATGATTTGTATTGGCAGAACTGGTCATATGTCATTGGTCATGTCACTGAATACTAACTCATGTGATGGAATCCATGTTTATGTGCTAAAAAGAGACTACAAAGTCTGCCAGTCAAACAGGTAATTGGGCATAACATTCTGTTTCCTTATGCAAATTATGTAAAATATAATTCACTCCACAAAAACACACACCACGTCAGCGTTAGAATTTGAATGACAAATTCAAGGGAGCTGAGGCAATTCTAGATGATTCCGTTACACGCTGAACATCACCATCTGGACGGCACATCTGACTACACATCAAAAGTGACTTTGGAGAATCGGGGTGACAGTGACGGCCATGTGCTCGCCAAGACCGACTGCAGGAAGCGGCGGCGACCGCAAGCCTCCATCCTGCGCTGAGGCTGACAAGCTAGTCTCCTGCCACCCGAGCAATAGAGAGCAGGCTTGACAGCTCACACAGGGACCAGATGAATGAAATAACTCTTGGGGAATCACATCTAAAGAAAGTGGCACCGAAGCCCCGCAGCTTTGCTACTCCCGACGTCATCGCCCAAAACCGCGCTCGGTCGTACAACGGACAGACGAGCTTTTTTTAAAAACTGAAGTGTGCTATCGTTGACCGTTAGAAATGTCCACTGGGATTTCACATGTATGAGATTGTGGCATTATCATACAGACGACGATTGTTTAATGTTAATTTAATCGCGCTTCATTGAAAATGGCTCTCGGGAGACAGACTAATCGAGGCATTTTGCCAAAGTGCTGTATGCAAATGAATTTTAAAAAATTAAACAATACAAATCTCAAAATTGGTGACTGATTTATGTTATTTTGTTGCTGTAAAGGCTTTCATCACATTCTCCCACGTTTTAGATTTACATCTAGCGTGCTTAAATGTAAGAAACCAGTAGCTACAGTTACTTAGAGGCACCCAATACGGAACAACAAGTAATAACCACCATTAAATAACAAGATGTTTGTGGATTTTAAGGGTTTTCATAGCATAAAAACACCTTTAATTAGCACTATAACAGTTCCCTTGCCTCCATGAAGTGCTCTGTGAATGAAACTCCAGGGAGAAATGCAGTCAGTAAGCAAGCTAGTCCTTGGAAATGAACTCACTCAACTCCCATTGCTGCAAGCAAAGAACAAGAAGCTGCAACAACTGTACCATCAAGTGGCCAAACACAGTCATCGCGACAGCAAACATTCCAGTTTCAACGTGGAGATTGGAGACAAACTGGTGAATAAAATAAAGCAAGGTTTGAGCTTGAGATTGTTTGATTTATTGTGGTTATGAACTGAAAACGTGGCTAATTGTATCGTGTGTGTGCTGCGTTTGTACGCCGCGCAGGAGCGAAACCTGGGGATTCAAAACGCCAACAAATAATCAGGTAAAAACTCAGTCCACTGTATCACCAACTAATTACTAGTAGTACAAATTAAAAGCACTTACGCTAGAATGTTAGAAAAAACTGACTAAGATCAGAAACATAGTTTTTACACACATGAGAAAATATATTGAGCACAACATATATAAAATTAAAAATCTAAAAACATAAAAATAAAAGCTACAGCAAAATATCTCCTACCCTTGTATTGAATTAATGAATTGCTCAGATGCCAAGCAAAAAATCATTATTTAAACGATGCTTGTAATGACGACAAAAAAATGATATAAACAATTTTATTATTATTTTTTTTTAAATATGACCCTTAATCTTCGGCCATTAAGGGCTAGCGAGTAAACTAACGAATTGTGGTGTTACCAGAATGCGGGCTTACTCATCAGCATCTGAAAACTGTTCAGGCTCGGTAGCGACGCCGAAGCACAACAACGGGAGCGGGCGTGGGTGGTGCACGGCTGGACTGTAACCGGCTGGGCGCGCCACGTTCTCCTCTTCTTCCAGCGTTAAGTCTCCAAAAGCCATCTCAAATAAATCTTCTGGACCTGAAAGGGGTACATAAATATTTTCAAAAAATATATATATATATTTTATTTTTATTTTTTTCATAAATATTTTCAAAACACTCGTTGGGGGAGGGGGGGGGGGAATTCCACCTCACATTCCAAAAACATGCAGGTAAAGTTGATTGAAGACGAAATTGTTCATAGGTGTGAATATGAGTGTGAATGGTTGTTTGTCTGTTGTGCTTTGTGATTGGCTAGCGACCAGTTCAGGGTGCGTACCTTGAAGTAATGTGATGAAATTCACATCAACATTGTCTCATAGCCGCGCAGCAAGTGCAAACCCGTATAGACGTAGCTTGGCAAGAACGCTCGCTCATTCGCCTATCATGTGACAACTAGGAAACTTAAATGGGCAACAATTAGTGACATCACTAATGTGATGCTATTTTAAGGAACACAGAATCCAAAGCAACCGCATTTCTACTTAGTCCGCATTACAGTGGAAGACGTAGTGTACAAATACTAGAGGTAGTCATTAATAAAAGGAGGAATTATTCTTTACCATAAGGTTGGCCTGAAAATCTCTTCAAATTGGCTTCGCACTCTTTGTCCCAGTCTTCCTCCTCCGGTGGCTGCAATGCTGGCTTCTTGGGACACGCAGGTTCAGTGTGTCTATAAAGGTCGTCCGATTACTACGTTTGCTGCTAACCTCACTGATACACAATCAAGACATTAACTGGCTGAATTTTTTCATGTGCAACAAACGGGATTTTTGTCACTATATTACCTGTTTTACAATAGAACGGGAGTGACTCAACTTTTGGGGTAGTAGTTTGGGGATGCTTGTGGCATGATTAAGCCGCTCATATTTGAAAGGCACAAACAAGTTAACCAAGCTGGGCAATAATAATGGGAGCAATTTACCTTAAAATACATTGTGTGCACTCAAAGCCGCTGTCGGGGAGGTGACGCGGCTCTCTCCTTTTGTTTTTCCTCTTCCACCCAGGGCTGAAAGATTTTTGGAAATGATCTGACATTTTTCTGGCAGATTATGAGATTTCAATTCAATTCATGATTTTCTTTGAGTCATGCTTCAGTGCCATATTTACAATTTACAAAGACGACAAACAATTGGCTCACACCATCAGAACATTAAAAGCTTTTACTTTAATGCAACTTTAATGCTTTCAAATGTTTTAAAAAGGTCACCGTCAATCACTTTTTTTCCAATTTAATTTTGATGTTTTGGAATGTACAATGTTGTTTACATCCACGCTCCTCTAGCAGTGCCGTAAAGGAGTATTTATGGGTGATGTAAACATGCTAACCGAAAGCAGCTGTGTTGCTGCACTTGGCATTCATTCATTGTTCATACAATATTGGTGCGACGTTTAAAGTCACTCTTGTCACACAAAAACTGAAAACTAATACTTGTAAACCTCATGCACTAATGTGCATTGAACTCAGCTCACTAGTGACTGGCGGAAAAGTAACAGTCGGCTCTTTAGCACGTCATCCCCGCGTCCCACTCTCCAGGCATGACTAATCGATTAACGCTCAATCCAACTGTTCCGCGAATGTAAAGATATAAACGATAGAAGTTTATATTTCATGGTAGACGTTGGGCCATGCAAGTGAATTTAGCATGGAAAATTTCCACTCCAGAAGATTTTCAATTTATCCGCAACAAACCGCCCGTGAACACTTTCTGACATCTGCAACCTCAAACCTGAAATACTGTACACCCAAATGACCAAAGTGCTGTTTTTTATCAGAGACTGAATCACCCTAAACCTAATTTTGGTTCTGCTGAAGCGATTTCAAAACACATTAACGTCACAAAGCACAAGGAGCAGGTTCATACTGATTGGTTAGCGTGACCTGTCCACGCGTAGCTTGCCGCTTCTGATTGGTGAGCTTGGCGGTGTGGCAGGAAGATGGCATTAATGTGTAAAATAGATGATACAACAGATCCTGGGTTAGTCAGGGTCGTTTAAAATAAATCAATAAAATGCGGCTTTGGAAATTACATGATTGCTGTGTCTGTAATTGCAATTTTCCATCAGAAAACAAGAACTCATTCAGCCCTACCTGCATCTCTTGTTTTTCACCCTTGTTGTCAATGGCGGGTCACGTTCTGTTGCTGGTTGCTCAGAGATGGACAACACGTGACCCTCACTGGCGTTCCCGTTTACCAAGACCCCACCTGCAGCAGAAAACATGCTCCTTTGTTTCCTGTTAATCCTTGCATGTGCTGCATTGGTAGCCTTGTCCTTAACATGGTTCAAGTATCCATTAATGCCATTGATGCTGGTTCTACTGGCGGCTGAAGAGTGCCCCCTGGACACAGTTGGTTCTTTCAACGAACATGGAAGTGGAACATCAGGACTTTTTGGACCATTGGTGGTACAGATGTTCTCATGAGCTTCTTCTGTTTGATCCACAAAATCTGTAGAATACTGAGGCATCTTGAAACCTATATAAAAGTAGCTTGTTTTCAGAACATTAATTTGAAAATGACACACTGTAATGTCTATCTATCTATCTATCTATATATATATATATATTACACATTACAGTGTGTATATATTTCAAATGAAAAGTCGATGCATACAGTTTAATGTTATTGCGTTTATGCATTAACAAAGCTACGATTCATGATTGCACTTTGTAATAGCATATTTATTCAGTTAGCCCTTGGTAAAGCTGAATTTTTTGGGGGGTATATTTATTTTTTATTATCTATAATTTATTATTATTTAAAGATTTTGCACTGTAAACTGCTCGATATTGATTGTTGAAAAGCCGTGCAAGACACGAGGAACAATTGTGATTAATGATCATGATTACAATATTGATCAAAATAATGGTGACTGTTATTTTGGCAATAACTGTGCAGCACCAGTATGGGTATACATCCATGTTCTGAACTGCTTATCCTCACTAGGGTCGCGGGAGTATATTTAAAAAAATAATAATAATAATTTAATAACTCTGCTAAATCAATTTCAAAAATAGAGGTTCTGCCTGGAACCATGTTTGCGACGCCGGACCCAATGTTTCACATGGACATTTATTGCAGACAGGCCCAGTGTTGGGCCACAGATAAACTTAGCCAAAAATGACAGAGGAGCATCTAAGACACTATTAGATGTGTAATGTGCAAATAACATGATGTATGAGTGAGCTGAATGTTTTTTTTTTAACCTTAAATGGTAATCGCCAGCGTGTGAATGCTAATCGCGAATGCTAACCATTTAGCAAAGGCTAGTTTTATTTTCTCAAATTCTGTCCAGAAATTCTACCATACACTCCGTACCAACATATGCAGTTTAAGGATAGAAGTCCAGCCCTCATAAATGAGAATAAAATGCGTGTTAGTAGTAAAAAATAAAATTAAAAATAATAATAATAATTATGAGTACACAACGAAGTATCTATAGAATAATTGATTCATAAAAGGTTTGATCGTGACAGCTCTAATATATCATTAAAATATTTTAATCATAGTTGTGGTCTTCCCTCCAAATGAAAAACGCCTGTTTTTTTTGTTAATTGAAACAGTGGTTTAAATTTGCTTTCATATGTACAGTTCCCAACATCGCATTCCAAGCTGTTAGTCTATGGTACTTTTGTCTCTGAATAATAAAACTAGTTCCATGAATCCACAGTCTAGATTTATATAATGTGCACTCGTCAAGTTGAACAGAGTGTAGCCATTATTTTAGCAACATGCCTTAATGTCCGCCGTTTTACGAAGTAATGTCTGGCTCTTCAAGAACCAGTGCAAAGACTTACAGATGATGGGAAACGTCACAAATTAACCTATATATATATATATAAAATTTTTTATATATATATATATATATATATATATATATATATATAAAGCATTTTATTTGGTTAACTACGTGCAAGTTTTCTTTGGCGAACCGATAGCAATACCTGCTTGGCTCGAGGCTAAGCTAATTTAGCCGGGTGATTGAGCCCATTAACAGGAAATAACCACAAACTGACGTTAACGTCGGTGTTAATTTGACATTAGTTTCATTCAAAGTACGTTGTACCTCACCTGTGCTGTAGCATGAGAAGAACAAGTACACTTGTGCTAGTGATCGATTTGTTTATCGATCAGTCGCCTCCACCTGGAAGAGGAAGTTGGACACTTGCTGTCGCCAAAACTTTGGCAACGAGTCGCCATATTTGTAGTTTCAGGGCCTCACGCGGCACTTGGAGCATCCGTGTTCTTTTCATTGGGCAAAAATTTTAGGGAATACAGGAGAGTCTCAATATATTAGACTGCTGTAGGAGAGCTCATTGTATTTCATTGGAATTCCAAAAGTGAATACATTGTACAGATTCATTCAACACAAGAAAATATTTTTTCAGGTCAATTGCAACCTCATTTCCGTATTAAACTGCTTCTTATGTAACATTCTAACTTCTTGGAGATGGTAAAATGTACATGTAAAACTTGTTAGCTTTAGGCTAAAATGATCAAAATAAGAAATCATAAAATGGTTTATTCTGTAGTCAATCTACAGTTTTTTCACTGAACTTCAATTCTAATTGGAGATGCACTGGCACAATGATTTGACAATACTAAAAATATTGTTTTTCTGTTTTTGCACATTCACATCATTGTTTGATGATCAAAGTATTCAAATGTACTCAGTGTACAGTTGCGGGTACACTAGCACACTGAAGTTAAAACCAATACAAGCGCTGTATCAACAACCCTAAGATAATAATCATTTGTCATCTTATCTTATGTTGTAGTGAAAAGTATTGACATATACATATAAGTTCTACAGAAGAATAAAAATACAAAGATATGAATGTGGTATATTTTAATAGCTCCATGTGCTCCTTTAATTTCAACTCTTGAATGGTACAAACAGCCCAAGTGAAACCATTTGCTAAGCAAGACGCAAAACAGCAGGTATTTGTGGATAAATTAAAATTGCTCACTATGCTCACCATTGAGTTCAGATTAGGAAGATTGTTTACTACCCATAAAGCAATTGAAACTATATGGACTTTCTGTGAGCAATAACAAGTGTAGAAATGCAATAAAATCATTCTCCCACAGTGTTATAAAATTTTTAGATTGACAAAAACGCTAACCTTTGCCCGGCTACCACACAATGCATTGTGCTATGCGTCTACCAATAGGACACTTAAGCCATTGCATGTTCTTTCCTGATAAGATTCGTACAATATAGATTCTTGAAAAAGACTAGCCAGTGGCACGTTTACAAATAATCACTATGTAATTCCAACATTTCCAAGTTGGGAGAATGATAGACGTAGAACGTACCCTTCTGAAAACCGTCCTCCCAAGGCACAGACAGAAAGTATGAACCATGCAGAGGGAAAACAAACCATTTTTTGTGCAAGGAAGCAATACTCAAGTTTCAGTTAATTACATAGTACAGCATTTTGTTGTCCCTTCGCGCATATCAACATGTACATTCATGATATTTACACTTTTATAAAAATTCACACAACCATTCGGGCTGTGTGGTCATGTCGTTAGTCCCACGCCAGAGCGGCAAACAGAAGTGGTCACATTCTTTCCACCTTGTCACATTTCTGTTGAGATTATTATTGCTAACAGCCGTTTAAGATTTCAAACCTTGGGGAGGTGCGAGATAATGGCATTTACCTAAATTCCTGTTTAAAGACATTCCTCCGGGTGGCTGCACCTTCCTCTCCCTAAAGTGACGACATATGACAAAACCCATGAAGAAAAACCTTGAGAGGAGTGAGCGACACAGCATGCGTCATTGCAAAGTTCTTGGAAGACATTTTAGACACAAATATAACTTCCTTTGACTTCACCTAAACCCTCCTTCATTTGGCTACATGACCCATTTCATTCTAAAGTTCTCTCCAACCACCTTTTCCACATTTCACAACCTTCTTTTCAGACATGCCAATGCCAAACATCACTCAATATCTTTTTTTTTTTTTTTAATTATTATTCTCCTGCATGACTCTAAACGTAGCCACTTACAGGTCAGATGGTAGTACACTGGCCATACATCTCACAGCGCTTAACTATTGGCCTACACGGAGCAAACCGCTCCGTTTACTAATATGACAACAGATGATAGCAATGCACACGTCCACTGGTTTACAATGTTCCAGTTATCATACCTGTGCGCACATAGTCCAGTACAGCAACTAGTCTTCACAGCACAGACAGAGTAGAAAAAGGGTGGATGAGGTTCAAGAGTCACAGCAGCATAACCATGAAGTCACTTCCCTTTATGTCCCTGTTTTTCAATCCACAAACAGCAGGGGGCGATATTCCAGTTGTTTATGTTCCATTGCAGGGTGTCTCATGTTCTGTACAGACTCTTAAGAAACAAGAGTCACTGCTATTTCTTGATCTCCAGGATGGACGGGTTGTGATCGAGGATGGATAGAATGATTTTGTCCATGTACTGCCGCAGGCGCATGTTGATTTCTTCCTGTTCCTTCAGGGCTTCCATTAACTGGGGAAATAGTAGCACAGGCCATACATTTATAAAGAACTGTTTGGCAAATAGACACAGTAATCGCTTGTCCTTTTCATTCACGCTTAGGTATGACAAGTCAGTGGTGCATTACAAATCATTCTAGTGATGATCTCTTTATTGGATAATATCTGCACTATTGACTCAGATGAGGAAAGACGTCAGGCAGTGCGGTCCTGCGCTGACTCATCCCTTGCTGCTCTCCACTGCACGGTCATGGCTTGGCTCAGTTTTGGGTTGGCGGTTTTCCAAAATTCTACAGATGCACTACATTACATGCGTAGTGACACTCCCTAAGAAAAACACCAACGTCGGAGAACAAGGCTGTCCAGTTTTTAGTTTTCCGCATGTGGCTCAGGTAAGCGGACTAATTTTATTCCGGCAGCATGAAAACCGATCGCTGCAGCAAAGTGGAGGTTGTTGAGTACAATAACGCAGTATCCAGAGTTATAGCTGGCTACCCATTGGAGTGCAAGCATTGGTTTTACTTGATGTAAATGGTGGAGCAAGATGTACTGCGGTAGGAAATGGGATTAATTTTTTTTTTCCCCCTCAAAATTTTACACAAAAAAAAAAAAAAGAAGAAGAGTGCTGCCAAAGATGCATCAACAAAGTATTGTGAGCAAAGGAAGTGAATACTTGAGATTATGTTTTTATTTTTATTTTTAATAAATTTGCCAAAATGTAAAAAAAATAAAAAATAAATGTATTTCACAATGTCATTTTGAAGTGTTGTGTGTAGAATTCTGGTGAAAAAGGTGGACTAAGTGAAGCGCTGTGAATACTTTCCAGAAGCACTGTACTATCACACACCGTGTTATGAATTTTACCTGGTCTCTGGAGGCGTTCTCTATCTCGGCAGCCAGAGACTGGGCCTTGGTCTGCGTGGCGAACAAATTCTTGGCTTCGTACAGGCTCAGGCTGAGAATCTCACCGTTCAGCTCGTCGTTCTGCTCCTTCAGCCTCTGGTTCTCCTAGAAATAGACAATTAGAGAAAAAGAAGCGGTAAGTGTTCGGGCGAAGTCGCTTGCACTTGCTTGGCCACCCAGCATCAAAGGCAGCAGTGCACATCTATGAAGACAGTCAATACCTACGGGGCAGGTTATGAGTGCTACCCTGCATTGCCTGGGGCGTTATAAAAGCTCCATGATGACCTTGAGCGGACCGTTGACCAGAGAGTGAGTTTGCTTTTTCTTGTATGCTTTACTTTATCATTAGTAAAGGGACAGCAGCTCTGAGTCCGGGTCAGCTGGGGCAGGTGGTCACTCTACTCCATTGAGATTAGTGGTTAATGTCGAGGGGACGGGTCAAAAAAAGCAATTTTACCATTGAACTGGGACTGAGCAGTGCCCCTGACAACCCCAGCTGCTGGAATTCAGGGGGAAGAAAGTCCTGGGACATAAATCGCTTCACACGCACACAGTATAGACATTTACACAAGTGTGAAGGCAAGCATGGGATAATGAGTTTCTCCTATGGGACACTTTACTGGGACTGTTTTCCTATTACAGGTAGCCCTTGCTTGTCTAAAACATAAATTTGAAATCAAACTAAAACAGTAAACGCAGGCAATAGATGAAAGTAATTCACCAGTGTAACACCTGTACAAAGCCAATCATGGGCACATCTAAAAACACATACACGTACAGTCAATGTTTACTTAACTGCAGGACGGTACACTTTACGCAGACAGCAAATAGTATTGAAAGTCAGGAACATACATTTCAGGATGTACCTCTATTCATAAAATAAACAAACAAACAAAAAAAAACCTCAATGGACTTGCGGCGTTTGAATGATTAAAATGCTGTTTAGAAGTTGGTAAAGGGCAACAGAAATAAACATACACCAAGTTATTTTTAATATTGCGACAGAACAAGCGTATCTACTTTATTTTATATGATTAATTGATCGTTACGAATTCTGTGGAATTGATTGTTGGTTAATCTTTTCTTGAAGCAATTGTGTCAAAATGGAGTTGGCTACTCCGTTGCAACCAGAACAGAAACTGTTCATTTAGTGGCAACGAGGTTGCCGTCTGAGGAAGACCCTTAAGAAGTCAGTTGTTTTTAAGACCAACATAATGGAAACTATGCTATTTGTATAGCATGCAATGTAATTGACTAATTGAGCTAAATCTTCTCCTTGAGTTGATTCTTAGGATTTATAAAAAAAAAAAAAAAAAAAAAAAAAAAGATGTGCTGTGTCGTTTTCTAGCATCCCTGCCATTTTCTGATTTGACCCTTAGGATGTGTCAAATAATTTGACTATTAAAATGTGCATTAAGTCACTGATGGTGTAGCGGTTCACTCGCCTTATGTCTGTGCTGGCAGCGTGGGTTCAATTCCCACTCTGTGGTTGTCTGTCTCTATACAATATGTGTCGTGTGATTAACTGGCGACCAAATGACAAATGACTGGCGACTGCGTGACAAATGTTTATCAAATACATATACAGGGAATACAGCAATCTCCATTGCACCTACCAGGACATTTGTAGAATTAGCTGTATACTACAAAAAATAAAATTACAATTTAAATTCCCTTAATTGGTCCGAAAATTATTACATTATTTACTCGTGATGCACCGAATTTTTCGGCCAACGTTAATGGATGCATGGATTTGTTCATTGTAATAAAACACGTATGCTAATTGCGTAAGACGTCGTACAGCGGGAGTTACACAAAGCTGACAATGGATTAAAAAGTACCTGCTTGAGCCTCTTGACCTCGTACTCCATCTCCACCTCCCTGGTCCTGCTGTTGTATTCGGACAAACTAGAAGACGAGCTGCGTCCTCGTCCGGGTTTTTCTGCCTCCAGCTTGAAAAGCTGCAAGTGCTCCAGCTCTCGCCGCAGGTCCTCGATCAGCTGCACAAAAAGGGTCGACATACAGTGAGCCATATTATAGAATGTTGGTGGTGCGTGACCAAATATTTATTCACACCTCCTGCATGGCATCTTTCTCTTGCTGGAACTGGTTCCTGCTCTGCCGCAGTTTGTCCATCATTTTCCTGTACAGGTCCATCTCATCCTTCAGGCGCAAGCTGGTGTCCTCCAGCTTATCTGTCATCCTTTGCTTCTCCTGAGTACAAACATACTTTCATGTTTTTGTGTATTTTTGTGTTAAAAAAAAAAAAAAAAAAAGACATTCCTATGTACAGTATGCGCTCATGCAAGCAAATATACACAAATTGTGGCTCACCTCGTCCAATTTCTCCGTGTGCGTCTTGAGTCTGCACATGCTAACGTGCATTTCATTTTTCTCATCCTCCAGCTGCTTAAGTCTAAAAGTATGAAACACACACAATCGTCAATTCCGCCATACATAGGAGGATGGGGATATTAAAAGAACCACTAATATATGTTCGTGTGAATTTCTCACCGGCTGTTCAGCAGCTCTATCTGTGTGTTTTTGTCTTGCTCCATCTTGCTGAAGGCCTCTCTGTGTCGTTTCAACTCCCTCTGCAGATTTTGGTTCTCACGGGTCTCCTGGTCTTTCAGCTGCTCCTCCAGCTCATTAACTCTTCGATTATTGAATCAACAATGAATATTACTCCTACTCAGAATACTGGCAATTGGCAAAAAGCTTTCAAAGCGTGTGAACTTGTAGCACACTTGTTTTGGACCATACCTGTGTACTAAATGCGTGTTATCCTGCTTCAGTTTGGACTTCAGATCACCGTTCAACAAAATTTCATTCTCTAGTTCTGCAACTTTCTTCTCCAAAGAGTTCACCTGGCAAAGACAAGGAGTTAAGTAAAAAAAAATATCAAGCACTCCACACAATTGTATTACCGACCATCCATTTTCTATAGAGCTTCTCCTCATTATAACACCTACAAGTTGCGTGTTCTTCAGCGTTAAGCATGTATATTCTTTGGCTTGAATTCTTTAGGCTCAGATCATGACTGTTAATTAACTAATTAACGAATGCCTTTTAGCATTGACAGTTACATAAAAAAGTAAAGTACACCATTCAACTGAAGGAGAAAGCCAAGGATCAAAAACCCGACTAGCTCCTTGCTGTTACTTTAGACATGAACATACCTTCTCATTGATGTCGATGTCACAAGAGTCGACGCTATCTCGGAAAAGGTCCTCGGTGCTGCCGTTGCTGCTACTCAAGTTGCTGTTGTGGAGCAGCTGCCTGCTCAAACACACCGTGGCACATAGTAGATCTCTTTAGTGTGTTTGCATGACTGGAACAGAAAGTGCACGGGCAGGACAAATATCTCTCCAAGGAAGGCAGAATAACAGAACTTCACCCGAGGCGAATGTCAACTAGAGAAAGTGGTGCAAACAAAATTAAAATAGCACGCACGTTATTTTAGCGGCGTTGTAAATAAGGTGTTTTTGTGTCTAAATTGACATTTCAATTGTTATCCGTGCCTTGAAAGAACAACACCGGCCTCTTGTTCTTGGGGAAACTCAAAAGAGGAAACTAAAAGGAGGAACAGATAACGAAGGCAATAAAAGGGGAAGAAAGAACCAAAGGAGACAGAAAGAGAGCGAGAGAGAGAGAGAGCGAGAGAGAGAGAGAGCGAGAGAGAGAGAGAGAGAGAGAGAGAGGACAGTGCAGGCATCAAGCGTTATATTGAATACATAGATTAGCTCTGACAGGCCATTTTCACTCTGTCACTATAACTCAATTGGTGCGGCTGTAAAAAGGGATACAAAACATCTAACCCGGTCCAAACCAACAGAGCGTCTGGCCTGGAGCAACGATTTTACAGCACGTTCTGTTAGAGATGTCGAAGCTTTTATTAGCATAAGCAGTTAGTAATTAACTGACTCTTTAAGTAGAACACTTCACGGGGAAGCCGAGACAAAATGAAGTAGTAAATGCTTATCTGCTGTATTATTCTGTGGTTACGTAAACAATGAGCAGACCTTTATTTGCTTTACTATTTGTTGGACCTAACAACTTTTTAACCTGAAAAAAGGTTACATACTTTAACCCTAACAGCGTTTAAGAAAGAAATGTCATCAAGAGCTCTCATTCACTACATATGTGTAGGCAATATAGGCTCAAATTTATACCGTCCATCTTCGATAGCGCTGGTCCTCATTAGGGTCGCAGGTTAGCTGGAGCCTATCCCAACTGAAACACGAATGCTGGAGTAGAGATTTAAACCCCGAACCTCACAACTGGGAGACTGATGTGCTCAGCAGCACATCAAAATATTTAAAAATGTTCTAAGATTTTGCGCAATTGTTTTAGATACTGTTTTTGATATACTCACCAGAAAAGTGATGTCAGAATGCAAAAGTGTCCACAATGGGTTCAAAACACACACTGGTCTTCACTCAGAAGAAAGAGTGTGTGTTGTACGACGAAGATCAGAAGATTCATACCGAGTGGCCTTTGTAATACTTTGGCTGCCTTACATGAGTAGGTATTAGAACAGCCCTCGCTATGACGCAATTGCAATGCAGTTTTGCCCTCAAAAGGCCTCAAAACAAACCTGGATCCTCACAAAGATAGAAAGACAAAAGCACTGAGAGTGTCTTTCTTACCTCCCAAAGGCTGTGCTGGAGATTTTCCTGTTGGGGCTGCACCCAAAAAAAATGTGAGAGAGAGCTATATCAGTGAATTGCCATGGAGATGTATCACAGTTCAACAGGGCAGTGGGCGGGGGGGTGGGTGGGGGCTTTGAAATTGTGTAATAAGAGAGATGTAAGACACTAAATATGACATAGCTACGCTTATTTGTTCAAGGGATGGAAATAAAACAGACAAATTTGACTTTACAACTTCATGAATGTTTACCTCATGTGAGTCCATCTTCGAAATGACCCAGACGCAACAAACTAAATGTATCTGTGCGACAATGTGATCACTTTAATTACATGAACAGTAAACGATGAAGCGGCTTACAATGCATGCAAGCTTGTTCCAGTCAAATGTCTCCAATTGATGCGTTTTCATTTAATTTGCCTTTTCATCACCAACTCTTTCTGCCCACGCCTACTCTATTATTGATAAGGTGAATGCATGAAGCATTATTTGCAGTAGAGCCCTTTTCTCCTAAATCAGCTTCGAGTCCCACACTGAATTCAAGATGAGTGGACGCAGGCAGGTACGGCTATTAAGGGTCACCCTGGATTGTGTTTCCATTAATAGATTCCCTGCTGCAATGCCTGATGAGGTAAGCGTGGGAGTGAAAGCCTTATGTAAGAATTAATTAAGCCTTTATATTAGAGGGTGTGCGCGCACATGTGCTGAAGACAATGTTTCTTTTATATGTAACGCGAAATGCATGCTTCTAGACAACCACAAAATATCTCACTGCTCATCCTCGAACTGTTCGTTACACTGTATATTCATTTTTGATTTGTGATTCATTTTTACTTTTCAAAATGATTCATTTTTACTTTTCAAAATTTTAAGACTGTAAACAGTAGTGACTTGTCTGTTGTGTTTCCCCCCCCTTAGATTTTGGAAGCATTTTAGATACATTTGATAAAAAGTAGGCTCGGCTTAAATAAGTAAGTATGTGACTGTTCTTTGTTAAAGTGTCTTGTAGTATGAAATATGTTGCTGTATGGTGACCGAATAAAAACACTACTATTGCTACTGCTACTACAGTTCAGGTGCATCTCGATAAATTAGAATATCGTGGATAACTTAATTTAGTTTAATAGTTCAAAACTAAAAGAATATGTAAATATGACGGACTGGCATTCTACCTGTTGGCCTTGAGATTTTTGAGACGTGCTTCCAGGTCATTCAGCAGGTTGACTTTTTTGCTGCACTGAGAACAGTAGATGTCCACCATCTCACTAGGGTAATGTTGACGCACCTTTCGAGGTGTTTGGCCCGCACTGTAGACACACACAGACACAAAGAAGTGAATCTCATCAGCCTGCCAGGCGAGGCATACGGATCTAACCCAGTACTGTCGTGCAACCTTAGTGGCAAAATTGGGGGTCATGCGCTTGAGTCATCTATATATAAGCGACGCTATGTGAATACAACTCTGCCGCTAAACCACTTTCACACCCACTTATGGATCTAATCGTCTTTCCATACAGCGTCTTTTGATTACTGTGTGTTTGAAATCGTTCGACTGTGACGGGTATCCAGGTTGCGTTCGTTGTGTCAGGACTCACAGCGCTTAATGGCTTCATGTCAGGGTGCTATCATGACATGCAGACCTGTGAAATCGTTTCTTCCTTTTTTTTGGCCAAGAGTAAAAGGCTATTACAACACAAAACCAAAGATGAATTCTGTATATTAAACTTTAATTTGAATATTAAACACATTGTATAAACTATTAACTATCTGGTCCAAAGTGCACCGCACATTTATTTATACAATAGCTTGTTTACTTAACTGAAGATGGGGGAGAGTTTATTCAGGGAGCGGTGTTTACTTGTTCTGTACTGTACAATTATTATTATTTTTACTTGTAGTATTAGACCATATTATCAACATAATCCAGGTTATATCAAGTGAAATTGGAGTTTGAAGCAAAAAGGAGAAAGAAACTGTTCCCGGAGCTACTTGCGTAGCTCCGGGAACTTTAACGATGGATGCCACGACACCGTGCAGCGATTGCGTCAATGTGAACTCGAATGATAATTGCCGAAAAAGACACAGTTGCCACATAACAGAAGATCAGCTTTAATTTTGTGCACGGAACCTGTGTGAACCTGTGTACAACGTGCGGTAAGACTCCAAAATAAATTCGTCTGAGAGACGTAACATTCTCTGATGCTGCTGTTTTGCTTGGCAAAAGAGTTCCAATGTGCTCAGCGAGTAACTATTTAACATCATGTAAATGAATGAAAAACCATGTACAAGATCTGAAATCATTAGTTAGTACTTTTTTTTATTAATAGAGAAAATACAGTCGGCAATTTACACAGGTATACTGTGGCAGTTGTTGTTTTTAATCAATTGATACTGATCCAACTAATTAAATTAATCTTTTTTTTGAGTACTTAGAAAAGTTGTTGTATGGCCCATTGTTTGGCCTTGTTCTTGATTGTACCTTTAACCTACTTTCCACTCATTTAAAATCCTTCCCAGGCCCCACAGCCGGGCATCTAAGACTTCTCCTAAATCCGGCCCTCATTTGGAATATAATTCTCTCTTTGCCAGCTCACTTTTAAGTTTTGCCCGCTTGGTATGCGTGGGGGGGGGGGAAAAAAAACAAAAAAAAAACCCAGCAGTTTTCTCTGCTTTATCAGTCAGGAGTCTTAATCGCATTAAACAAAAGCCACTGGTGAATATTAACGTGGTCCTGGGGCAAAAGTTCCAAAACTGTGGGTCAGGTAATGAGAGTGGCGCATACATCAAATCAAGGGGAAACTACAGCTGCTGAGTACTTTACAGTGGTATTTAAGGATGACCAGTATCGGTATACAGAACTGTACATTTGTACTCGGACTTAAAAAAAAATGCTCCAATACTATACAGCGCATGCTTTGTTTTTTGTAGTGCCTCCGAGGGTTTCTTACCTTGAGGACACGGATGAGCCAAGATCGGAGTATCCGTTGATGCGGGTCTCATCGTCTAGACAGGGACTGCTGGGAGCGTAGTCAGGCTCCTCCCCTTCCCCGTAGTCCTCAAACTGCTCCTCGTTCAGGGAAGCCGAGGAGCGTGTTGACAGATCAGAGGTAACGGAGTTGCTTGTGCCGCTTGTCCTGATGACAACACAATGAAAGAATGCATTGTCGGTATAATAAAACGGCAAAAAAAGTCGCATCTTAATCGGAAACCCGAGAAATGAGGTGTGTCCTACTTCTCAGCGGGGAAGAAGAGATCCCCCAAGATGTCTTCTTTATCCCCCAGTCTGGTGGGACCCTCCGAGGTGTCGGACCCTTGGGTGCTCTCCACTGCGCTGTCTCGGTCTGAGTCTCTCTCCTTGCCTTCGTCCTCCTCTTCTTCTCCAGGGAACAGTGGGCTGCTGGGTAAGGAGTCAGGATAACCCCGCGTGCACATGATGACCGGAATGTGCTGCTCGTCCTCGCTGGACTGGAGGGTGATAGGCAAGAGGGGACAATATAAGATCACTTACTCTTTTAAGTCATTGTGATTCCATTGGTATCATTTAGTCCACTCGGAAAAGCACATAGATCATTCTCATATACCGTACTCTCCACGGCTAAATTCAACCGTATACGGTCAATGCAAAGCCCCATTATGAATATAAATGAGCCGTGCTGATCAATGCTATGTGAAGGGTGAATCATATCGACGAGTGAAACAAAAAGGAAGAAATGGTGCTTATTGGTGAGGTAGGGCATGCCGGAGAACCTCAACGTAGCAGAGAATGTTCTTGTTTTTAAGAACAGGCTTTTTCATTTCACTTTTAACTAATATTTATTTATCTTGCTTTTACTTAGCTTTTTATTTGCATCTCCACTCTTATTGTATTTCTTTTTATGTTGGTTTTATAATATATTTTCAGGTCTGTCTATCATTTTTTTTTTTTTTTTTTTTAAAACAAAGTAATCACTGGATCCATTTTTATCGATACATTTTGTGTATTTTACAGTCAATCATGATATCTTGCTCATTTACCTTTCTTCTTTTGACATAAAAAGCACTTGCACGTTTTCTTAACATTTATTAGACACTGCATGTATGTTAATTTAAAACATGTTTGGACATTGTTGTTTTGTATTAAGTGTGCCACATTTATAAATCACGTTTTATGGAGGATTAGACATTTAGTAAATTCCTCTCTGTTGGAATGTTCATAAGCCCATAACAGGGGGTCTGGAGATGAGGAGGAAGCGGGGTGAAAAGGTTGATGGGTCATAGGCCACAGGTCCTGCCACACTGCATTCAATTTTTTCAATCCTGTGTGATACAACAAGTCTTATCCCAGCATGTCTGAGCAGCTGAAAGGCAACAACGCATGAGGGGGAGGTGCACGTGAAGAAGTGATGAGATTAGACAGACGACAGAACAATTCAAACGTTGCTAAAGAGGAGAAATACTCAAAAGCAGGAAATTGTGCAAAAATGTGGGGCAAAAAAAAAAAAAAAAGGTATGACAAGATTGAGGATACTCAGTCTAACTGCGATTGGAACGAAATACCAGTTGCACTTACTCTGCAAAAGTCAGATGAGGATAAAGTTTGTCATAAAAAAACATATTAGACCCTGACACTGAGCACCTCAATACAGCAGGCAAAATGAAAGGTGTGTTTACCAATAAACTATTCCAGCATCCGGCAAAGTACCACTTTATTTGTACAGCAACATATCCTGGTTGATGAAATGACTTCATTATCGTGATAAGATGCTTCACGTGGTACAGCTGACCGGTTATGAACACTTGATATTTTGTTTTTTTCTGTTGAAAAGGTTAGAGTGGGTGAGTACCACCAATGGCAGAACAGCGACACACCGCTTCCCAACTCCCAGAGTAATCATGATAATTATAATAATCCTCCTCCAACTGTGTAAATGTGACAAAAAAAAGTCATCCAATCGGAGTGAGCAAAACTGCAGCTATCGCTACTGCTAGGTCACTGCGTGGGGAGGAAACATGCCTAGTAATCCGAATAACCCTGAAATCACGGACCTTTGAATCTCATATAGGTTAGCAATATGAGAACATTTCGACTACACGGTTGGAAACACAGGTTGAAACCACGAAGGCTGTGCAACTGAAACCTTGCTGAGCAATAGAGAATAGGGAACAACAAAACAGTTACCTGCGCCTGAATGAACTTACACAATGTATAAACTACATTGATTAGATGCATGCAGAACGCTTTGAGTCAGTGCGAGTCAGCGCAGCAAAGGGAATACGGGATGAGCTGGAAGACGACAACACAAGGAAGACGACAACAAGGAGAGAAAGTGCAGCAGAATGTTGAGAGGGGACTGCAAAGGTTTGGTCTGTAACTCCATTTCCCTGCATTCACACTCCTTCGCCGTCGGGTGACTGAAACGTTGGCAACTCCAAAGGATTTGCAACTGCATTAAATGCCTCGCGTCTGATGTTCAGGCCGAGCTGTCGCCAGTGGGTGCTTGTGTCATCTCACATCCATTCAGTGGGTCCAAGAGGACGCTACAAATTTCTGAAAGTGGATTTGCTCTTCTTTAGGGATTACACTTGCAAACATATAAGATAATCGTGAACTTTTTCGATAAACAATTCCAAACTGAAGTGATTGTTTTTAAATCAGTGTCCCTGTCTCCTTTTAATTATTTTCTGAAGTTGTAATATAGGCTGATGATTTCTCAACAAAATACTGATAATACAATACTGAAAATACAGTTCAGGCAAAATGTTTTGACAGAGGAGCTAAACTTATCTAATGTTTTTGTAACCTCACTATAATAATTTCCTCAAGTTAACTGATAGCATCAATGACCAGTGACAGTAAAATCACCTCACTGCGAGGAATGTAAATCAATGTGGGAAAGTGCACACACAGGTCATGTGTATACACATACTATAAGACTAAAAAGGAAACCATCCATAAATAGCCAGCATAATTTTAAATAGAATGGATGGATTGTCCCTTCTGCTATGCTATGGACAGTATATTGGTATTTCCTAAAATGTATGGAAAATATGTTGACTCTAGTTAAAAAAAATAAAAAATAATCTTTGTATGTATCTAATCGAAATCTCTTAGAATATGAACAATTTATTCAGGAAAATCAACAATAAATGGATTTTAAAAAACGTTGGCGTTTGTTTACAGTATGCAGAATGTCTATGTTTCTATCTACAGCTGACAGTGAAAGGGGATTGTTTTATCAACGTTGTCATCCATGCGAGACAAGCAAAAAGGCAACAGAACAAATCTTTTACTAGATTGCCCTTGTGAAAACATACGGTACCCTTGATAACAGGATTTATAAAAGAAAGGCGCACCTTGTTGCTAATAAATAGTATTTACCTCTAAGTGACTGGGAAAAATAAGAGTCAACAACAATAAAGGTGCATTTGTTAAGATAGGAGATCCTGTATGTTAAAGAAGCCAAAGTCCATGCTCATGCCAAATTCCACGACAACATTATGTCATCATCATAGACACGCAACTCTGAACGGTAACCAAGTCTCCTGCCTGTTCGAGCAATATTACTCACGCCAAAAGTACAACTCCGCATATTACAAGCCAGTGTAGCATCCTAGATGATTTCACACGCTCCACACAGAGGAAGTCATGACTCATGCATCACGATCAGTTTCATGCATCACGAACTGAAAGAACTGTTTGAATCAGGAAGAACTGTTGACTCACAATTCTGAGAATATAAATTAATCTTTCTCCTTCTAAATTTGTCTTTATTTGCTGGCAGCCAAGAAATATATCAACATGGAAACTTTGGCTAAATCCTGACATATGACGTGTGTCAGAAAAGTCCTACGACAGGTGTCACAAAAGATATATTTCAAATTCAAACTCCACTTTTCCCCCTCAAAGTAATCCCTCTGGAAGTCAAATGCATTTTTCCAGCCTTCTCTGTCACACCTTGATGCAGTCCTAGAAGGATTCTTCTGCGATCCTTCGCAGCGCTGTCGTCAGGGCCAACTCGATGTCGTCTGCGCCTTCACAACGAACGGGTCCCACTTGAGCTTGGGAAAGCACGGCGACGAGCTCGGTCAGGAACTGTCGGATGCTCAGGGCATTGTGACCAGGTGTATTCTCATGACGAAGCAGCCATGAGTTGCACCGCCACAACTCTCGCCTCTTCTCGCGCATGGAACGAAGCACTCGCGGCACGATCTCTTTGGAGACATGTTGGTTGATAGTCTGACCCACACTGAAGGGGCAAACTTGTAGTCTGGGTTTGAAATGTTTGGGGGTTTTGACACCAGTCCAGGAACCTTTCTGACATACCTCATGTGCATGCAAGCATACAAAGGGGATAGCTGTACGAGCACAGGTTTTAAATACACAGACAGACATTTGCTTGTTTCTAATGGCGTCCTAAGGGACACAGGTAGCAGCTTGGATTACTAAGAATGTTGGCCTGCATAAAGCACAATGCAGGGAGGGGCATGTGGTGGCTGTGTGGAGGCATTCATACCGAAACTCTCTTCAGGTAAGAACAAGAACACCCAAGGGAAAAAGTGGCTTCATTTTTATTTGCCTTGTGACGCAGAACAAGAATTGCGTGTCATTGAAAAGATATTAGGAGAGAACTGTTTACGTTCAGATTACACTGTAGGTGTACAATGTAACAGGCAGTCTCTTTATTATTACAGACATTTAGGTGCTTCTGTGCTGTTTTGGTTAGCAACAGAGTTCAGAGCAGGATTTATGTATTGAACAATCCACGGAGTGAGAGTTACAGTTAGTTTTTTCCCTAGGAAAAACAGTAGCGTTTTGTTTAGCTTCTTTCACACGGCTTTTCTGTAAAATTGGTGTATCAAGAGGCTCAACTCATGAAGCAGGATATTGCAGTGTCTGTGAACGCATTGGCACAGCGACACGGGTTATGGCAAAAAGATAATTAGATAAGTGCCGACGTCTGTGCCAGTCTGGTTGTGACGTAGCTGATACTTGTGCGACAATGTTGATTGCTTTCACCATAGGGTGTGTTTCTCGGGTGTCAACCCTTCACATCCAAGCGATGGCTTCCCGCTATTCCTGTTCAAACTACCACCATTCCACCTCTGTTATGTCACTGATCCTACTTCCAAAGCTGGAAAATGTTGGCCTTTCATTCCTGTATGTGAGAAAAGCACCCCAGTCTTTTGTCTTAAATGGCGATTCATTGGGGCACGGTGACTATTAGCGGGATGGCCACTATTTGACGATAGGACTTGTTGTTTTGTGGCCATTAAAGGTAATTAAAACACCAAAAGCTAATAGTGTTGCACGCTCCTTGTACATCTATTAAAACTAAGGGTGCGGAACAGCCGTTAAACAAGGAAAACCTGAAATCCGTCCCACCATTAAGACCAAATGTGAGAACTCGTCCTCACAACTTTATGGCTGATCAAAAGGAAGCTATGAGTCACATTTTGACATCTTACTAGGCCTGTCACGATCATTTTTCCAAAATGATAGTTTCCCAAAAACTATCACGATATAGAATAATATTGTTGTTTTTTTAATGCCTCTGAAATCGTGAAAAATAAGGCATGTCCTTATAATTTTGTGTTATGTACTATATTTTATTTTTTGCTTTTAAATTCATTATTGTTATTATTGGAAATATAATTTCCTTTCTTGTTTCTCTATTAAATAGTTTTTCCTTCCTCTATGATATGGATCCCCCTGGGTCTGAAATAAAGTTCTGCAAGACTAGCCTGGTTTACATGGCGCCTTCTATTCCGATTATAATCGGTTTAGAAACCCAAACTGAATGAAAATGCTCCATATAAACACCTCAATCGGAATAAACAGGCCGAATCCGAATGGATTTTCATTTGGTTTCACTGGGGTGGAATATCCCTTTTGCCAAACTGTTTTTTCGCCATATATACCATCATTCATCCCAAATAGAGTCGGGAAAAGCTCTGTCTGCGCATGCTTCATCTCGACATGAATCCACGGTGACATCATCATTTACGCACGGCGTAAATATGGCGGGCTCCCGACAAAACCCATATGTGACGCAGACTTATAAATTGTTTTTAATCAAGCGATTTTTAAAAAAAATTAACACATAAAAACAATCCCAACTACTTTGCTGAATAGACGACGGACCTCCATCTTGATAAATAACACGACGTTCACGATGATGTGCACGTCTCATGGCTGTTCCAATTAAATGTAGTGCACACCATGTATACACCCGATCGGAATAGATCACGTTACATGTAAACAGTTGACCGGAGATCTTCAATCGGAATGATTTCAATCAGAATGACAAAAAAAGGTCTCCATGTAAACCGGGCTACTGTGTGGTTGGTCCGCTGGAGATAAGCCCTTTACCTGTTAATCAAATAAACCTTGATGTTCCTTGTAGTCAACTACTGGCAGAATAACATGCGCCACTGAGGTTATGCTTAATAAACAGTTAACGTTCCCGTGTTTGTGTTAATTGGGGACTAACAAACAACAACAACTCTGAGAGCCACAAATGACTTTGCTGCGGTGGAACAAGCTGTTTAGCTCCTTAACTCGCTAGCTCGCTCGCTCGCAGGCTAGCTCATTAGCTCGCGGCCGGGCTAGCGAAAACAATAAACAGTTAACTTTCTCCTCAAGTGTCTGTGTTGTGTGAATCTATGCATTGCACATGGAGCAAGGTTGTGGAGTATTGGACGGAGCCAACACCGGCAAGAGTGTACCCTCCCCCCAGGCGTTCCATGAGCCCACTAGCGGCAAATGACACAGCCTTCCAACTCTGTCGGCTCACTGTGTGATCCGCACGCCGGCTCACCACAACAATGACAATTTATCGAGTCCGGAAAAACTATCGTTGTCCATTTTATTTCTTGTGCTGACACAATACAAAGGCTGTCTGTCCTCTTTGGTCCACTAGTATTTTAGAGCATGGGCTGTTATGGCAATGACAGAAACTATTCGCTTTACAACATGCCAGTGAAAATTTTCCCCTTAGTCACCTCAATTAAAAAGACACCACCTGATAATATCACCCAAACACTCAGGCTTGTAATATTCAATGGTAAGATGTCTGCTCGTCATAATTTTATTCCTGTAATGGTACGACATTTTCCTTATAAAATTACAAGAGATGGTATGAGATAGGGCGGCACGGTGGACGACTGGTTAGCACATCTGCATTTTCTCCCCGTGCCTGGTTGGGTTTTCTCCGGGTACTCCGGTTTCCTCCCACATCCCAAACACATGCGTGGTAGGTTGATTGAGCACTCTAAATTGCCCTAAGGGATGTATGTGCGCGCGAATGGTTGTTCGTTTGTATGTGTCCTGCGATTGGCTGGCGACCAGTTCAGGGTGTACCCCGCCTCTCGCCCGAAAATAGCTGGGATAGGCTCCAGCATGCCCGCGGCCCTAGTGAGGATAAGCGGAACGGAAGACGAATTAATGAATGAATGGTATGAGATCGTATTTCCTTTTCATCTTCTATTGGGAACGAAAAATTAAACCATTGAATAAATCAGCACCTCACGAGATCTCAACGTACCTCACTACCCGTTAGGCTAGACTCAAAGAAGAAACTGTGTTTTGCTGAGTCTATTATTAAGTGTAAGCGTAACCCAACGAAGCGTACGTGTGTTGTTTTAAGTCCATTTGTTCTCAGGGTGGCAAACACCTGTTGAACTGTGTTGACTGTTTAACGACTCACAACACTTCATATCAACAACAAAGAAAGCACAGAGAAGGTAACACTAAACAGACAGGAAGTCAAACAAGTGAGGGATTTGTTGTTTTTTTCTAAGCCTTGAAATAGGACAGTAACAGTTTTTCTTGGCTGTGTTCACACACCAAAGAACTTTGCGTTTTAATCATTCACTCAGCGCACAGTGGTATTTTTATAATCTGACCCAAGGTTGCCCAGTAAAAAGCATGTTTAAGTCACAACCTGAATGAGCAGCATTTGAAATGTATTGTCACAACTATCTATACAATAATGCTGGGTTATAAAAAATAAAATTTCAACCAGCTATCAAATAGAAGGAGGTTATCAATTGCAGATCCAGAGTTCAGTTGCAAGCTGGTCGAGACTGATATAGGATTCTCCAAGTGTGAACTAATACTGAAATGATAGCGTTCACACTTGACCAAACTGCCCACAAACAAATCCAAATAGAGTGCATTTTAACCAAAACGCAGGCTTCCTCACTAATGGACAGAAGACAGTGTGAGCAAATAGTGCAACGCCATTTCAGCTGCTTATTTTGTCAGTGAATCAGAATCAGAATCAGAATCATCTTTATTTGCCAAGTATGTCCAAAACACACAAGGAATTTGTCTCCGGTAGTTGGAGCCGCTCTAGTACAACAGACAGTCAATTTACAGAACACTTTAGAGACATAAAGACATTGACAAAAAACAATTGTGCAAAAAGATGCAGAGTCCTCTAGCACTTAGAGCAGTTCGAATGACTAATATTGCAATGGTCCGGAGCAATGACCATTGTGCAAAGGGCGCTGAGACTTCAAGGAGTGTATGCGGTTTAAAGTGACGAGTAGTGCAGTCATATTTAAAACTACAATCAGTTCCCATTCTGCTCCAACATCCAGAACAGTTCAGTCACATCAAAAGAGATAACAGCACAAATAGCTGAGGTTCTTCTGTCATAAGAATTGTTCAAGGCTGCCGTCTTGACAGCCAAAGCGTTTTGCGTCTGGTGTCCTCAAATGTCACAGTGCCGAGAGAAGGGCAAGCCGATCTTTGTTTGCACCCAACAAGTGTCTTGCTGGCCACGCACTGTTTTGTCAGCGCACACAATCAGGGTCATTTCCGTGGCAGACCCTCGGCAGGTGGTCAAGGCCCTGTCTCTTGGCCACTGAGACATTGGCACTATTACACTGTTCTCGCAAAAACAAATGTTAAGGGTTTTGTGGGGACTAGGAAGTACGAAGAAGCCAGATTAAAAGAAAAAAAATTACATTACAGGAAACATTTCACTGTATACTTCTGTCTCAGGAACACGCGAACGTTTATGAAATTATTTCATCAAAGCACTAGGCTCGAATATGCGGTTTCACGTCGTTTCACGTTCACATTTTGCGCTGAAAAGCAAATCTGCGAATCACAGAATTTAAAGTTTTTTCCCCAAGAGTTGAACGGCTCCCAAAAAGCTTCGCTGGGCTGGACGCACGGGCATTAATGTGGCACAAAGCACTTACATCACATAAGACAAGGAAGTAGGAGACACAAGCCAAGCTATTTGTACAAATTAAAGGTTAATACAGCATTTGACTTTGTACATAACTTTCTACTCGTAATTATACAACTTGTGCTCATAATAGAAAGTCTTGTTTTTTTGTGGCCCAACCACTTATTTGTAGAGGAGTACAAATTGAAGGTTAATATCTGATTTTAAAGAAACGTAATGACTCAGAAGCTGTGAACGTCTTTCTATTGAAGTCTTATTTGTTTTGTGTGGACATTATTTCTCGCTCACAGTATCACTACACCAGGTGATATAAAAAGAGATTATGGGAAAGGAAGGACCGATTTAACTCCAGATTAGCCCCCATTCATCCACTACAGCTCAGCAGGGTGAGTTAATCTAGTTATTCAATTGCTAGTGTACACAGCGAGCCCGTCGACTTGAATATCTTCTTTCAGGCAACATAAAAAATATAATAATGAGAGTAATAATCCCATCCGACAGGGGAATACACTCAAACAAGTTGATTTGGGGAGAAGAGAAAAAAACAAACAAAAAAAAAAGTACTAACAGGGGTGTTTTTTATGACGCGGTTTTATGTGAAGGAGTAAATCTCATTATGTAATGTCCTGTCCAGCTCCTGGAGTATTCCACACATCACATGTTGCTATTGACAAGCACAACCGGAACAAACTTATGTCGCTATTCTACTATTGGACTAATTCGTGAGTAGCACTTGTACAGCCATGTGAGAAGTACAAACTTTACCTACCTAAACGTACCTTTACCTCATATTGTCTAAATAAGTGTCCCAACCTTTATTCATCCATCCATCCATGAGAAAAATCTCATGGCGCACCAGCAAAGAAAGATGTCACACAAAGTAGGACTACCGAACGAAGATGATTTGGTCTAAATGTCGTCAAACATTTAGTTACTCAGCTGATATAGTCACAAGACTCCATGACTTATTCTGTTGGATGAATGGCAACAGGTGGATACGCGTTTATTGTATCTTCTGCCATCTGACAGAAGAGCATTTATTGTAATTGCTCTGCCAGTCACTGTACAAGACTGGCATCGAAATATATATTTGTAATTAATCAACTATTTTCAGACAAATTAAGCGAAATTGGATAATTTCTCGCAGCCCCTTTTGTGAGCTCTCACTGGTCTAAAATATTATTTAACCACCTCTTTTATTTTTTTGTGTGAGTAAATACATTTTAGTAGTGTTTACATTGTGTCCTTGTAAATGTTAGGGCTGTAAGAAGACTTCTTCTTTCGTGAATGGACTGGAATATTGTATGTTCCACAAGTAGACAGCTGTCCTGCTAGTCCGTATATTTAACTAGTCGTCGTGTTTTTCCCCTCAGACAGCAAACAATACAAACTTTTTTTTCGTTCGTATTAATGAAGGAGGACCAACACTGGATTTTAAAGATCTACTTCAAACATCAGGTGAGAAAATACCAGTTTCCATGCCAGGCTGCTGATGTAATGGCTGATGCGCCACTCTGTTGGCTCACACATTTGTCAATCTGCGTCATCAGACCATTAACCTCACCGCATGTCACTGATTGTTCTGTTAATCAAATGTTGGAACGAACAGTTCTGAGGCTTTATTAGTTATTTAGAATTGTATAGCGGCCCAGACAATTTTTTTGTGGCCTGAATATGGCCCACGGGTCACAGGTTCCCTACCTGTGCAAGATTTATATTACTAAAATGGTTTGTTTTGTTTTAATTTTTCATCTTGATAAGGCTATGATTATGACATTATGTCACATTATGATAACATTTATATATCCCCCACTGAGAGCGAGTGAATTGAAGACCAATGATCATGTGACACAAGGAAGACAGTGGCGTGAGATGTTTTGGACACCAACAGCTGAGACAGACAAGTACGCACCAATAATGCAACAAATTCAAACTAAAAAAAACAAAAATTGACTACATGTTTTTTTTTACTAACCACTCCTACACAACAACAAAAGATTTTAGCCTCATTCTTAAACAAATATATATATTTTTGTAAATAAAAGTGTCGAATATGTTGAGCCGAGTGTGATTTGTCAAGCCCCATTACACACCTCGCTTGCTAAAGAGGGGGGTCCACCGTCCAAAGCCCCCCGCTTAGCGTCACACAGACCTTCATCCACCGAATTCATCCACTCGCTCCGGTGGGGAAGTGGGGGAGGACGTCGGTCCACCGTCTCCGTTCAGCAGCCGACACAGGAACAGGTGCTTCCCTCGTCTAGTCGACTCGGAAGCTTCGAGAGAAAAAAAAAAAAAAAGTCCAAAGGTTGCGTCGCTGCTAGTTTAAGTAGCACGGTCAGCACAAAAGCAGGCTTAAATAAACGATCTGCTCCTTCTCTCTGTCCGTTACACACACAAGCGCCAAGTACCGAGCTCACACGTCCCCGGCTTGAGTTGTTCTATTCACGGCCGCTCCCTCCTCCTCCTCCGTGTAGGAAGTAGAGAGAGAACCGCGGCCGTTGCTCGTTGCCAGGGAACTGTTCACGTAGGGCGGGGCTTGCAGATACCGCCCACTCAGGCTATATTTGCATATGAAGCCCCACCCACCCACCCACCCCATCGGCCTGTGTGGCCCCGTGTGTGGGGAATGATTGTCCAAGTGCGCACAGTGCGTCTGCTGTGATGCAGCACTTTCCAGCAGACGGAGCAATCAGGAACATGATTGGGCCTTTGAGTGAACTTTCATGCAAAAACAATCGGGGGGGGGGGGGGGGGAAACACTAATGTTGCAACATTACAATTTTTCAACTTTATTGCCAAAACCTTAAAACCAGATTTTTGATAGTATAATACAAACATATGGATATATGGATATATATATATATATATATATATATGTATATATATATATATATATATATATACACACAAGAAGACTTTCACAACTAAACGACTCAGTAAGCTGCAGTAATATTGGTAGTTTTTTGCAGAGGGTAATGAATATACAGTATGCTGGTACTGTTAAATTGTCAGTCTACATGTGTTGCTGCACCCAGTGTGTTCACACACTGCACCATTGATGATGTTTGTTAGCCTGTCTATGACGTTTTGCAATTTATGTTAGCGTTAAGCTAACATATTTCCAAGGCAAAGGTCTGGGTTGTTTTAAATGCACAAAGCCCCCCCCCAAAAAAAGCAGTCGAGTTGCTGCTCGTATCTTGAAAAACTCAGGTCACTCGTAAGTCGAGAAACAATTGCATGTTCGAAACGCAGACACACTGTTGTCCGCATAAGATATGAAAACTAGATCACAACGCGCTGTAGCAGCCCGGCTACCCGATACGTCTACATGGCGGCCATTTCGGGGAGCTCGTCGTTCCCACCGAAGGCAACGGATGGACATTGAAATGAAGTCGTAACGTGCTCATTTCTCAACCGATTTTCACCAAGTTTAGTTTTTTGTCAACGCCAAAGCATGGGATATCAATACAATACAAAACAAGCACCCAAAAAGTTGTTATTTTTTTTACCTGTGAAAGGTTACTCGCTTGTCGTGCAACGATATGCAGCATAATGTACTGACATTTCTTGCCGTCCGCACATATGGAATGCTCTGACAACTTTTACCCTCCTAGCTTTGCGTTGCCGTAGGCGCGCAGCTCAAAAGGGACATGTCATGGCTACCTTTCATTATCTAGGGCTGTCCACCTACAGCATGTTATCGAACTGATTCAAAGTTTGCTATAACGCAACAACACGAAAAAGTAAACAAGTAAAATAACAAACTGAGGGCCCAAACCACAAGTTCCACATTGGTAATCGCTTCATTAACACAATGAACCTCAGTTTAGCTGCAGTACATCTTCTCATGCAGCAACTGAGTTGACCTGATTTCAGTGGCACTGCATAATAACGCAAAACGGGCACAAGAGTTGGTCTCATTTCTCCAAACAGGTCAGTGATAATAGCAATTAAAAACCAGTGGCTTGTAGTTATTTGTTTATGTGCTGTTTGTTGGATGACCTGCTCCTTTCCCTTTGCAAAGGCACCCATTTGCAATTCTAATCAGGTTTGTGTGACACTGACACACCAAGCAGAGCGTAGAGGGGACCGCATCTGTTGAAGGTTTTGCATTGAAAAGAATGCAGCGATTCCCCCTTGGAGATAAAAAAAAAAAAACAGGAAAAAAAAGACTGAGCTGTGACAGCGAGGAAACTCAAATGATTTGAGTTGACAAAGTTCAGCTGAGACAGCACTAACGGGATTCTCCACCCGCCGCTGCTGTTCGCAATGCAGCAAGACGAATGATGTAGAGAGCGGAGAGGCGGGGAGAGATGGAACAAGTGCAAAATGGATACATTTTAAACAGCAATGAGTTTGTAGGTCGCTTATTTGGGCCAAGAGTGTGAGTCTGCTGCTATACACAGAAAAAAAAAAAAAAAGGTGCGTATTCGCACAATAAAAATGGGAATCCTTTGACATTGAGTGTGCGCTGCATCACAATAAGGGTGTACATGAATAGCATCAGTTTCCTCAAACCCAATTGGGCACCTTGTGACCCACGTAACAATATATCATTGTGCGTAGTAGACAATACAACATAAATAGATTGACATATTTGCAAAGTGTCTAATGTGAATTGAGGCTAAGTAATCTATGCAATTACCAGAAAGCAATGTTATGGAATATACAGAATAGATCATTTCCTCATGAATGAAACAGTTGACAAGGTTAAACTTGCTTGCAGGGAACACCAACACATTTGTCAACTTATTGATTATTGTCCAGAACGCGTCAGATTGTGAATGAGCGAGTTCAAACATGTGCTAAATGACGTAAAGTGCATTCATTTAGTTTATGTGTAGACAATCCAATAAGTGCTCACAAACCTGTAAAGTTGTCCACTTCAATCCATCACAATTGTTTCAGTCCATTAGCATCATCACATTTATAGGTCCTGCATGCCCACACCTCCTCCAAAGACGAAAACAACTAGAACACAATGTCACTACACTGACTGATCACAAATGGCCACAGTGACACTGGGAAAAAAAGATTAGGGGAAGGTATTTGCAGGTAATTCAAGGTACAACCCACAGACGGTTCAATATCACCCCAGAAAATACCGTTGAAAAAAATAAGAATAGAGCGAAAGCCACCTACTACTGCTGCTTGCTAGGAGCTTGCGTACCGGTTGTTTGCGAAGGAGAGGCTTTCCTTTTCACTATGAAGCGGTTCTTGTGGGTGGCACGTGAGCCCGACTCAAAACAATGCAACAATCGGTGCGAACTGGCCCGATGGAGGGCGAAGCACACTGGGCCACGAAAGGAGTTGTTGATCCGGATCACAGAAAACAAAAGCACTCTCCAGGACATTCAACTCGGACAGTCGGCCTTGTTCACATCACTTTGTTGTGACATACTGTTGACGAAACGCTTGAGCAAGCAGCTTGACATTTACGTTCATGATCAAATTCATCTTTGCGCGGCGTACAGAGCAAATCTTCGACGTAAAAAAAGAAAGATACACACCATAGCAGTAAATGTACACAATATATTTGGTCATGAACTTATATTTCTATATTTAAGGACTCAGACTCAGGTTGACCTCCAATTTGTTCAAATTTAGAATGAATGAAACATTTAAAGTGACTACATTTTATTCCAGGACCAAACTGTCACCATCATAAAAAACCCTTAGTGACTAGACACGCAATGCACTGAAACATAATGGAAAGGCAAATTTCCACTTGCATGGTTATCATTACAGTTTTTCTCAATGATATCGCCGTTGTACTTTTGGGGTCACTAGGGTCACGAATGAGCGTGCACGAATCGATGGCGACGAATTCGGGATTGGAGTGAGTGTGGGAACGCGATCATCGAATCAGATTTTTTGAGAGTAGAATCAGAATGAATCTTAGAATATCAAAATGTCCTTCTTTATTCGGACAAGAACGGCAACTTCTGCCAGGCTGCATTTACCTAAAAAAAAAAAAAAAAAAAAAAAAGTTTTTACATTTTTAGCCTGTGTTTATGACTGACGCCATTTGACTTACTGTGTGTAGTTTCTGCGCACGTGCACAGTTGTAGTTCGCTCTTGCCGTGGGTCATAGATCACGGATGCAAATATATCCGCTTAACGAGGTGTCCGACGCACAGATCGTCGTGGAAAGGAGCGAACCAGGCGTTAAACCAGCCCGGGTTCTACCTTTTGGCCATGCTACGGCCAGGTATCCTGGTTAAAGTAAGCCATTTTAAACGAAAAAGCAAAACTTTTCCTGAGGAAGAAGCGGCAGCCAAAACATGCCAGCGTATTCCCTCAACAGGTAGTTTAATAAATTTAAGTTCGATTTTTAAATTAGATTTTTAATTTGTTGGACAATGACGTTTATTTGGCAATAGTACTAGGAGTAAACATTTGATTCGGAATTCTGATTCGTTAGTCGTTTGTTACTGTCAACGTGAAGAAGGAATCTGGATTTCAAGGGTGAATCTGAGCCAATGTGTGTGTGTGACGGCCTGTGCTGCATGCCATCCATGCAGATGCTCCAGGCAGGGGGTGTGACCTTTGCAACAGACGGTCTAGACCTGTGGCAACACACACACACAATAAAAAAGACACAGTGCTCAAAGTCAGGCTGAGGTCATGTAAACTACACCAGCTAAATTGGCAAAACACTCCCTCTAGCCTGCAATGTCCCTTTTATGTAGTGTAAGAAACTGCATCATAGATGTCGCGATGACAAAGATTTCAGGAGCCGTTTAATATTACGGCACATCTCTGCCGTGCTCAGAAACAGAACTGAGCCCGATAAAATTTTATTCGTAGAAAAAGAACCCACGAGTGTACTCGTGTGGTCGTGAATGATATGAATTCCGAGGGAAATGAATGTGTGTTCTCGAACGGGTGTACGGGTGGAGGAGCGGGGATGGTGGAGGTCATCCCGTGGTGAACGAGTGATGTTTGTGTTCATTAGCAGTCGTCCCGTATAACTCAATAGTTACAGGATCATCATGCCAGCTTGGCGGCGGTGTCCTTGACTAGCATTGGTGGCGCTCTGCAGGGCTTCGCCTCCGCTTCAAACCGTGTGTGTGTGTCTGTGTGTGTGTGTGCGAGTGTATATTTGCCGGACGCTTCCAAAATTTGATCAAAACTGCACACTGACGCCAGAAAAAATATGACATTGCTTCTCTTCCAAATGAATAACACGCAACCTGTTGAAGAATTGCAGCACAATTTGACTGGACTTCTATCTGCTGTAATGTTTTCAGGGACGACTTGTAGATGCTTATTTCTGACACTAAACGCGCCCAAACAGCATTTAGGAAGTACAACATTGAAACCATTGTTGAAATACATTCTCAATTGAGCCTTAATAAAATAAAATATGCCATAGACGGGCTAACAAAATAAGCATCAATGCTGCGGTATAAACCATTAAGTAACATTCAAACACAACCAGCGCACCAACATAGTGGGTAGAGAGAAATTATATGCTAAATAAAACACCAATAAAAGAATAGCGTATTGTCCACTGACAACTCAGCTATAAGCTTTAATCTTTGTTCACCACAATGCATGAAGTTGACTTGCCTACTTTTTGTGTGGAAGTTAGAACGTGTTCAAATGTTACTGAAAGATTGCCTGTCGTGTACAGTTAATAACATTTTGTGTCTGAAATAGATTTTTTTTCCCCCGATTTCTATCCGCTGCTTCTTGTTTGTAAAATTGGAGGTTGAACAGCCTTCTGGGACGGATTTTGTTTGCTATCCCGTTTGGGTTTGAAGAGTTTACTGCACTAATTGGCCCGGTCAGCAACAACTACAGGCACAGTGACTCGGCCATGAATCAATTAAACGTACATTTTGTTTCATCAGACTGTGTCGTTCTTGTGTTCTTTCTTTTCATCCATTTGTTGTCTTTTGAGATTCTTCTTCTTTGTTCCCGGTCTGTCTCTTTGCAGATGAGCTGCGTTCCATCAGGTGGCCTGATCACGTTCATTTTCCAAACATTCATCCACTCTTCACATCTTTTCTCTTTCTCTTGTCGTCATCCTCGTCTCAGAATCCGAATCATCTTTTGCTCACGTGCGCCATATCCTCTTTCGAGTCAATGCACCATCAATAAAATAAAACAAACCAATTTGATGAATTCCAAATGATTTTTGGCTACTGGCCTATTGCGGTACATACTGCAATGCAACTAACATGTTTGTTACTTACGATTAACATTTCCAACGGTGCCACTTGGGACGTTTGTCACACTTTACAACTCATACAGCGCTGCGGCAGCTGATGAGAGTTCTCTCTTGAATTCAATTGCAAAGTGACATTAACCGGAGTAGCTGTGAAAGGCCCGTGCCGTTAGTGGCCTTGACACAATTGCACACCGCCCGGTGATGAATCGAAAATGAGGCAATCGAAAAGACAGATCATCACGTGCTATCACATCCCATCGGTCCAGATGCTTCACAGCCTGGCATCACGTCACGTGACATTTCCACGCATGTCAGCGGTCCTATCGGTCAAATGCTTTGTAATAGCGCTGGAAAGTTCCTCATGCGGCTTTTCTGCAAGGCCTCTTTACATAGCCTCCTTCCTCCCTCGCTCTTGTTATTCTTTTCATACACATTTAACACTCAGGGGGAAAAAGCCACTACGCGGCCTGTTAAAGGTTTGTTTGAAAAATGTTTCGACAGCTGATTGCATTTAAAGAACTGAGCCAGAAGCATCCTTCTGAATCACACCATGAAAAAAAAAACTGACTGGAAGGGAGACTCCCTCTCCCAAATTATGGGATCAAATCCAGTTTCCGTCACATTTTTGAATCTGTCTAAGACACATAAACAGCAAGCGCTCTCATAAAATAACCCGTAGCTGGGGGGGCTTCAAATCCAGCAGAAGATATTTTCCTAGTAAAGTGGAACAACATGTCCACAAAAAGAGAACAGCATTTTGTTGTAAGTCAAGAGACAAAGCAGGTAGTGACAGTGTTGTATTTCACCCACGGTGAATATTTCAAGAGCACTTCTCTCCCGAAAGTTATACGGCACCAGCGGTAGTAAAAAAAAAAAAAGCCACTTCAGTTCACTAAACGTGTCTCGCTACAACATTTGACACTCAAATGACGCAAAGAGCTTCATCAAAACTCACACTGATTCATTTTTGTTACGAATGGAGGACATTCATTACTTGAGGAAAGGACCCAATATCCATTTGTACAAGAAACAGCCTGAGAAAACACAAATAAACACAACTCACCAGGAAAACAATGCTGCCTAACCGACCTTCAGTTTTCTTCATCACTTAACTACTCCCTTTATTTAGGAAACAAACAAACAAACAAACAAACAAAAACACTTCCTACAGAGTGGCACTTCATTATGAGAGCACAACCTGCCTCTTACAGCTCTTTGTGAGCGTTGTGGAATCTAATGTGATATGTGAAACTCAATTATAATACGCATCATGCACCAGTGAAAACCATGAACATTGCAGGCACGTAATGCCATAACAAAACTTTACAAAACTAGGCGCTTTTCATACAAATCAAAATATATTTACAGATTATAGGCCCCACTGATACATCGAGATTTCCAAAAAAATGTTTTTAATCAAAGGTAAATATGAGTGGCTTTGACAGTCTGTTTGGAGAAGGTTTGTAGCAACACACTGTCCCCTTGTGGGCAGTAATGTTAGTACAGTGCAACGCATCCGCTGATAAAAAAATATCAATAAAATGCAAACAAAGTTGTGCAATGTTCTATATTATATCTAGTATTTTCCCTTAATGACAAGAAGTGAATCCAATATGACCATGCATATGTGGCCCTTTTTGCTATGCATGCAACAAACGGCGTTGTTACAGATATACTCAAGTTCACGAGGAAATGGAGGCAGCACAGTGATTTATAGGCCACACATTTGCACGCTGATCTTTAGCTGCACTGAAGTGTTAATAAACACCTTATTATTCCTGCCAGGTCCCTTGGTGTTCATCCCTTCATCCTGTGTCCCGGTTGGCCTCAGTCCACGTCGGAGGATAAACTGACCTGGTTGGACTCAAGACGATCGGTCTGAGGCTAACGAAGGCGTTTGGAATGGCAGAATATCTGCAGTGAGCATTAAATGCACTTTGAGAGTCATTCGAGTCATTAGGTGGAAACGACCTCATCGATATGAGAGGGTGTCCACCTAACGAGTCTCGTTGTTCGGACGGTGGCCTCTTTGGCAGGCATCCGAACGACTTTCCTTCTTTGCATTCCAAACGAATGACACCATCCGCGGTAAGACAATCAGAACAGTCCAGTTGCGGTCGATTAAATGCCGGAATAAAAAATTGGCTTCTAAACTTGAAAGCGCTGTTGACTTCCTTGTGCACACCAACACTTTCTGGCAATGTATTTCATCATTGTCTTGTGTATTAACACACTTGCAATAGCAACAACTACGAGCGTGCAGGAAATGCATGTATTGCTCATGCTCGTATATTTGCGTCGACCTGTCTTGTTGAATATACCACTGCAAAAGTTGCTGAAGTTGATCCTCTCATGGCAGTCGGGGTCCAAACAAATTGCCAACCGTATATGCATTTACAGGATTCTGAATGAGTCGCTTCACCCCAATTTGTTTCTGTTATGACAAAAACTAATGTGTTCGTTATAACACAGGAAGTATCTGCGTCCGCTTTGCTACCATGCACCTGTGTGTGTCTATGCGTCGTGCACATTCGGCCTTTAACCAATACTGAAGATTTGAATAAAGTATGTAACAGCAGAACACAGACAATCATGAAACACAAAGAAAAGCTTCACATTCACAACTAAATGACTCACTAAGCTGCAATATTAGTCTTTTTTTTTTTTTGCGGAGGATATAGAATAGAACACAGTCATGGTTAAATACATTGGCATCCCTGGGTGCCAGTGTTTTTAACCATGACTGTCTCTTTTATGTATGCAGTGGGTACGGAAGGTTTTCAGAGCCCATTCCATTTTTCACTCTTTGTTATATTGCAGCTGTTTGTTAAAATCATTTAAGTTCATTTTTTTTTTTTTTTTTTACACACAGCACCCCATATTGACAGAAAACAAAAACAGAATTGTTGACATTTTTGCAGATTTATTAAAAAAGAAAAACTGAAATATCACACAGCCATAACTATTCAGACCCTTTGCTGTGACACTCGTGTTGAACTCGGGTGCTGTCCATTTCTTCTGATCATCCTTGAGATGGTTCTCCACCTTCATTGGAGTCCAGTTGTGTTTGATGATACTGATTGGACTTGATTAGGAAAGCCACACCCCTGTCTATATAAGACCTTACAGCTCACAGTGCATGTCAGAGCAAATGATAATCATGAGGTCAAAGGAACCGCCTGAAGAGCTCAGAGACTGAATTGTGGCAAGGCACAGATCTGGCCAAGGTTCTGTGGGGGTGTTTTTCAGCTGCAGGGACAAGGAGACTGGTTGCAATCAAAGAAAAGATGAATGTGACCAAGTACAGGGATATCCTGGACGAAAACCTTCTCCAGAGTGTTCAGAACCTCAGACTGGGCCGAAGGTTCACCTTCCAAAAAGACAATGACCCTAAGGACACAGCTAAAATACAGAAGAAGTGGCTTCAGAACAACCCCCGTGACTGTTTTTGAATGGACCAGCCAGGGCCCTGACTTAAACCCAATAGAGCATCTCTGGAAAGACCTGAAAATGGCTGTCCACCAACGTTCACCATCCAACCTGACAGAACTGGAGAGGATCTGCAAGGAGGAATGGCAGATGATCCCCAAATCCAGGTGTGAAAAACTTGTTGCATCATTCCCAAAAAGACTCCTGGCTGTATTAGCTCAAAGGGGTGCTTCTACTAAATACTGAGCAAAGGGTCTGAATACTTATGGCTGTGTGATATTTCAGTTTTTCTTTTTAAATAAATCTGCCCAGAAAATTCTGTTAATATGAGGTGCTGTGTGTACATTAATGTGGGAAACAAATGAACCAAAATGATTTTACCAAATGGCTGCAATATAACAATAGAGTGAAATTTTTAAGGGGGTCTGAATACTTTCTGTACCCACTGTATTTGTTGAAAACCCCCCACTCATTATTCTGATTATTCTGGCATTTAGCAAATAGAAATAATTTTGATCATCCAAATTGACCTAAATCAGGAAAAAAAAAAAAGTCTGATTTCATGTCAGACAGTCAGGAAAAAAAAGCATGCGTCTTTTGATACAGTTGTGGCAATATTTTTAGCCATGACTGTATTCTCTATCCTCAGTGAAAAATGACCAATAATTTTGCAGCATACTGAGTTCGTTGCGAGTTAATACTCGCAACGAACTCAGTATGCTGCAAAAAAAATAAAAAAAATAAATAAAAATAAAAAAAATAAATATATATATATATATATATATATATATATATATGGCACGGTGAGCGACTGGTTCGAGCGTCTGCCTCATAGTTCTGAGGACCGGGGTTCAATCCCCGGCCCTGCTTGTGTGGAGTTTGCATGTTCTCCCCGTGCCTGCGTGGGTTTTCTCCGGGCACTCCGGTTTCCTCCCACATCCCAAAAACATGCGTGGTAGGTTAATTGACAACTCTAAATTGCCCCGTAGGTGTGAATGTGAGTGTGAATGGTTGTTTGTTTGTATGTGCCCTTGTATGTGCCCTGCGATTGGCTGGCAACCAGTTCAGGGTGTACCCCGCCTCCTGCCCGATGATAGCTGGGATAGGCTCCAGCACGCCCGCGACCCGATATATATATATATATATATAACTTTGAAGTAAATCAGAACATATATATATATATATACATTTCTGATTTTGCAGATGCTCCGGTATCATTCGCACAGTACAGAAAGAGGTTTTTGCCTCCTTGTACTCACAATCTGAATTATGCATCATTGTTTTAGCAATACTTCACATTTAACAATGCTAATTTTAGAAGAGGCCTGTGACTGAAATGAAAAGAGCCTTTTCCCAGGTTCGCCAACGCCTGGTGTGTCCCGACGCTTGCCTTGGCAGTTTGCCTGAACAATACTGTCTGTGATCAAAATGGGTCACTTCACTCCCTTGGAGCTTGTAAATGGGTCACATAGAGATATGCTCCAGAGTATCGTTCAATTATTTTAAGACCTTTAACACATTCACTGCCATTGACGGCTTTAGAAGTCAAATATCCATGTTAACTGGGAAGGCTGGCACTGAATGAGTTAAGGTGAAGGTTATAAAAAAAGGAGAGCAGTGTGAGGTGGTTGGAGTCACCCATTTAATGGCGTGCATGGTTCATGCAGCAAATTACTCAATACAGTCCATCCATCTTTTAAAGAATTTTTAAGAAATAAAACCAAACACCTCAACATGGAACCTCTAAAATTGAATGCCTTAAAGGAGATCTATGATAGAAAATTGACTTTTTAATTGTTTGCACACTCATAGTTGGTTGTCAGCTGTGCCTGGCCAGGCATCAAGTGTGAAATTCAACAACCGAGTGGGGCGTATATGGGTAAATTAGCCAGTGGTGGCTTCATTCATTTGCAGTCTGGACAGCGCGGTTAACATCTCCTCCAGAAGTCTCCAATAACGCAATAAAAAGCCACTAGATTGCTCACATTTTAAATGAAAGAATTGCGAGAGGGGGTCCAAAAAGTCACTAACTTGACAACTCTGAGTAGCCGCTCACTTCGTCGCAATGCCCTAGCGCTGGTGCTGCCCCGCACCAGGAATAGAAACGGCGGGAGGAACATCGTCAGACAAAATTAGACTAAAACATTTATACATTGATACAAGTGAATTATTTTAAGAATATATGGACAGAAACACCACCTTGTGTTTCTGTCCATATATTCGAGGCACTGCCGCCATTGCCCCTGATGAAACATCGCCACCACCAGCCGGTGGCGATGAAACATCGCCACCGGCTGAAGAAACAATGTGATTTAACGGACAAAAGAAAAGACGACAGTGGGCCTGCTATTTATTCTGATTATATCATGCATCCGACCGGCGGACTCCACACAAAAGGAAGTGTTTACAGGTTCAGCCCCCTCCATCACAACACTGCACATGACTTAAGGAGGATGTCATATGCATTAAGAAAGCAGAGAGAGGAAGAGAGGGGGGGGGGGGGGGGGGGAGAGAGAGAGAGAGAGAGAGAGCAGGTTTTACTGGAGTCAACTTCGACCAGCCGCTCTTCTTCTTGTGTCATTTAAAGATGCGAAGTGGACAATCACTTTGGATACAAACGCTGCTACTAACGTCTTTACAACTATGGGGTAAGCAACACGGTCCAGCTCCAAGCCCGTCCATTATTTCCTACCGCTTATCGGTGTGTTTACATGTCGCATAGCTGCACTGTTGCTCCATCTCAAAGGGGAACCGATTCCTGTTGTGTAATGTCCACTTCATTTGCCTAGAAACACTTTGGGCTTCCACGTCTCCTCTCAATCTGCCGGCACCTAAACTCCTGATCCGTTCGTGGTCCAGGGACTCGGTGGTCCTGGTATGCCGGGCCTCAGGAGGCCACCGCGGGGTTCTCTTCAGACTGTTCAGATACAGACAGGAGGTCTGTTTTGGGGGTCGATGGTGTTATGTGTGTGTGTGTCTACTTGATTGCGCGTGTTCATCATTCCTTCAGGTGGACTCAATGGAGTTGCCCCCCACTGAGGAGGTCCTCTTCACCGTCCAACGCACAGAGGCAACACAACCTGAACTATTCTGCTGTATGTATAAGAACCAGCAAGGCCTCTACAGTGCTGTCAGTCCCTATTTGCCCGTACAACATCCAACAGGTAAGTGCGACTCCACTTATATGCAATAAGAAAGTCAAACAGGCCACCGCGTGACTTTATATACTGTATATAAATAAAAAAGAAGAAAATCAATCTGCACTGATTTTACTGGTACATGTGGCATGAAATAATAAACACTCCCATCCGCTGCTGTTGCATGCAGGTGCTCCCTGTGTTGTCTCATTGTGCTCTGCTCAATCTGTGTGTGTGTGTGTGTGTGTGTGTGTGTGATGTGGTTGTTACATCCTGCATCTCGTATTGAAAGCTCCCGCCCACTCAACATCAAACACAATGCACGCTGCAGACAGTTACAGCGGGAGGTTTGGCCGACAACTGCGGTAAACCGCGGCAGGATACGCTCAGCAACGATACACTATAAGGACTATATGAAATTCGTTATTCCTTAGGGTGTGTCTTTTATGTGCCGTCAATGCCGACCGAATGCAAATTGTTCTCACAAATTGGGGAACCTAATTTTCCGTAGGGAGCACGGTGGCGAAGGACAGCAGGCCGCGTGACGCCAGCTTGACCGTAATTTGCTGCTGGTTGCCAAGTGACTAAACAGGAAGTGGCCTGGTGCCGTTTCTGGCTGGCTTGGAAACAGTAGTCCAGAACATTCAGAGTGAGCTTCTTCCATCCCATGAAAAAAGGATATTGAAAGATTCATTGATTAATGTGACTGGCTGTTGATCGGTCCAGGATGTAGCCCGCCTCTTGCCCTACAGTACGTCACCAGGGACAGGCTGCAGTTCACCCACAACCCATAATGAGGATTTTACCTTAGTGAGATGAAAAATGAAGATTCAGGGGGAACAAATAAACCCAACAACTGATTAAGTCATTGGTTAAGATGTTTGGCCCTTGACTGCTGTTCATATAGTGCGTCTTGCCTTGTCTCTCCAGATGTTGCCCCCACTCTGGCTTTACCCACCCTGCCACCTCCAATCTTATCAGTGGAGCCCCCCAGCGGGATGGTCGAACGTGGCGACACGTTGTACTTCCGCTGTTCTGTGCCGGCTCTTCGGTCCGCCTACAAACCGAGCGCCTTCAGTTTGCTGAGGGCAGCCTCGGGGGGGGAGTCCGTGATCAGTCAGCATCACGACACCCGGGTGTCAAACTTGGAATCCCAAGAGGGAGTGTTCAGCGTGGGGCCTTTGAGGCAGGGAGAGGGCGGCGAGTACGCCTGCTTCTACCACCTGACTAGTGGAGAGGACGTAGTCAATTCGACTGTCAGCAACAAGATTCAAATCACGGTGAAAGGTAATCGACACCGTCTGTCTATCCATGTTAATCAGTATATAATGGATATATAATCATATATTTTTTTGCACTTCATCTGTCCATCCACCAACCCGTCCGTCTGTCCAATTGGCTGACCAGCTGTCCGCCATACAATTATTCAACTGTCCATATTTTCATCCGAATTTAATTCAATGTAAAAACCAAACTTTGCCTTTTTTATTTTCTATGCACGCCCTTTGCACGCCCTTTGTCCAGCCAATCTGTCCGTCCAACAATCTAACCGTGGCTTCCATGGCGATGTATGTGCTGCATGCCCCACATGCGCAGATCCACACACTAATTGTGTAAACAAACAATGTGTAATTCGACAGCTTGGCGACGAAGTGCTGCCTCTATAAATGAAAATACAGAATCGATACTTTGCGGATTTCTGTCAGGGTCAAAAAATAGCCTGACAAAATTCTAAATTTTTAGGATATTTAGAGAAAGCACGTCACACATAAGTATGTTACTAAGATACCCTGGAAATGTTTAAAATTGAGAAAACACTGCTTTAATTTTTTTGAGTTTCCATTTTGTATTTGTGATTGTAATTGTCTACTTTCGGGATATGTGCCCAGGTGATCTGCCTGTACCCACCCTGGTTCTCCAACGCCACACTCAAGTGTGGCATATGCTGTGCACGGGCTCCCCTTCGTACCCCGGTGCAGTGTTCACACTGTACCTGCCGGACAGTCGACTTCCCGTTGCCAGTCACCACGTACCGGTCACCAGCCATGAGACCACCTTCCCGGTGCCAGTGCAGGACACGCTGTTGGCCTTGTACCAGTGCCAGTACAGCGTCCTCTTGGGAGGGAAATGGACTAATTCTGAACGCAGCCGCCCGCTGGCCATTTCCAAAGGTACCGATTGTCGAGAGCGCTCGTCCTCATCACGGTTGCTGGTAAACTGGAGCATCCCCCGGCTGACTTTGGGCAAGAGGTGGAGTACACGCTGAATAGGGCGCCATCCGCTGGCAGGGCACATACTGCATAGACAACAAACATTCACACCCATTCCGACCTATGGAAGCTTTAGGCCCCTGGCACGCCGAGTGATGCGCCTGGAAGAGATTGAACTGGACAATCGGCAAAAATCAAATCCAATCAAATACAGTCGGAAACTCTTCGCCGCACACCAAGCGATTAAGCGCTGAATATCTACAGGTGTGCTGGAACGGAGTCTCGAATGAATCCAAGGCCCAAATGCACGGGCGCAGTCAGTGAATGAGGCGATCGATCATTGCTAAAAGCCTCACCAAATACGCACACTCTCTCATTTGTTATCGCTTATCGTTTTTTTATATATCGTTTTTTTGGTTGCAATTATCCAGTTCAGTCGCTTTTGGCCGCCTCGCTTGGTGTGCGGCTGGTCTTGCACGTAACAGACCTGCTATTAAATTGCAAAAGGATCGTGTATCATAATCGTTATCAGGCTGTTTTAGACTCCTTTATTTTATTTTTGTGTAAGTCTGTCTGACGTCTCTTACTGCAGACTTACTCAGTGGACCAACGTAACCCTTCTGCATTTCGTGATCATTTTGCATCAAGCAAGTGCAACAGTGCCTAACCAGTTTCAGTAGAGGGCAATGTGGCGCATAACTTTTTTTTTATTTTTTAAAGAGTGTATTTAACCATTAAAAAAATAGCCAGAGAAACCAGAGTATAACATAAGCATCATTTCATACAGGAAGGCCTGAGCTGAGATTCAAACCTCGAACTTCAGAACTGTGAGGCAGATGTACTTACCACTCAACCACTGTGCTGTCCAGACTATGATATTATACCAAAATATGGTATTTTTGAAATTCCTAAAACCATGATAGAGAGATTGATGGATATGTTGGAAAACTCATAGAGGTGATTTCTTCCAGCTAGAATCATGCTTGTTGCATTGACCATTAAAAAATAAGCCCTGAGATTGGCTGGCAAGCAGTCCAAGGGCAGGAGCCGACCCCGCCCATCCCAAAAGTCAGCTGGGCTAGGTTCCTGCTCACCCGTGACCCTAATGAGGATGAGGGCAACTAAAAATGGAGCGATTGTTTTTTTTAAAAAAAAATATTTAAACAGAGATTTGCATGGACTCACGCTCATTTTTGATTTTTTCCCCCCAGGTCTTCCTCCTCCATCAACACCAGGTAGTGTTATAGGAATCATAAGACATTTACATAGCTCCATTCATACATGTGTGTGTGTCCCATGTGTGCAGATGTGTCAGCTATAGACTGGCCTCTTATACTTGGCTCCTTTTCCGCTGTGGTGCTCTTCCTTTGCTCGCTTGGCCTACTGCTGGTGGTGGTGCACAAACGAGGTATTTCCGCCAGTCCACCTCTTCGTACGTACAAATATGTCCCTCCTTGCATTTGTACAGCCTCAAATGTGCTCTTTTCCTGAAGTCAAAGCAGCAGCTGACAAAAAGAAGAAAAGGTACTGATTCAAGCACAGTAGTATTGTTATTGAGTTGTCATTAATATCGGAGAAAAAGAAACAAAAGTGTTTTTTTTTTTTTTTATTTAGGATGGAGGCAAAATTTTGGACTCACGTTCACGCCAAGGACCATGTTGTTGGTGAGGCTCGTTCCAATTCATCCATCCATCCATTTTCTGAGCCGCTTCTCCTCACTAGGGTCGCGGGCGTGCTGGAGCCTATCCCAGCTATCTTCGGGCAGGAGGCGGGGTACAGCCTGAACTGGTTGCCAGCCAATCGCAGGGCACATACAAACAAACAACATTCGCACTCACATTCACACCTACGGGCAATTTAGAGTCCCCAATTAATGCATGTTTTTGGGATGTGGGTGGAAACCGGAGTGCCCGGAGAAAACCCACGCAGGCACGGGGAGAACACGCAAACTCCACACAGGCGGGACCGGGGATTGAACCCCGCTCCTCAGAACTGTGAGGCTGACGCTCTAACCAGTCGGCCACCGTGCCGCCTCGTTCCAATTCCTTTGGCAAAATTTGATGCTCGAGGACTCTGATTCCCAACCACCGAGCAAAAATCTCCAATTTCACTTCATTGGACAGAAAATGATTCATTTCTGACAATTAATGTATCTTTGTTCATCTATCTTTGCCAATGATGCATCGTGACAGGCAATGCTCTTCCACTAGATGGCAGAAGGTGCATAGTTGTAGCCACTTTATTGCCATTTGTACAGTAGAAGTCATGACATGAACAGTGAGTAAGAACATTAGGAAATTCAGACGACATCATCGTTATGTCAGTATACAGCGTATCATTTTGGAAATTTTTCTATGTGCCTTGGCTCAATACATCTTGCGAAACACTGAACTAGTAAAGTGCTGTATTGATAATGTGATAATTATATACAATTATTATGATGATGATTATTTTTTTTTTGCAGACCTAACACTCAGGTGTACCAGCGTTACTTCCCAGGTAATTATTACTCCTCAGCTATAACTCCACTTGCCAAAGTCAACAAATATCCTCCAATGATTTATCCGCTGTAGATGATCTGCCAATAGTTTGTCAACCTTTGTACAAATATAGATAAGACTATGTCACTTACTCTGCAGCGTTAACTCTCTCAGCGGATAACGCAAACCAATCTGACAGTCAAGGTCAACACAGTCGAGTGGAACTGAATTACCGGTATTCCTTTGAGCACTTCTCGCATTGCAACCTGGAGGTGGTGGTTAGCACCGTTGCTAGCGCTAACCCAACATGAGCGGTATTTCATGTTGCCCCAGCTCTAGCAGCGGTTCAAACCCTAATTTAGCGCTAATGCTATCGCTAACAGAGATCGTCCACCGTGGCGAGAAAGTGATTAGCATCGGCGCTAGCGCTATCACAGCACGAGAGGTTTCCTGACGTGGTTAGGAGGTGATTAGCACTGATGCTAGCGCTAACAAAACAAGGAAGACCTCTCATATTACCTATTTGTGGATTAACGCTAATGCTAGTGCTAACACAACAAGGGAGTAGGAAAGGTGACAAGTGGCAGCCATCTTTGTGGAACTGTCTACAAAAAACACTTCGAACGCCTCTAAAACCCTTCATGACAACTAAAACTAAACGTCGTCAGCCGAGTGAGGAGGCGGTTTCCCGAGCAAATGACGCTGGCGACGAGCATTGAACAATAACTCGGCAATTTCCTCCTGCCTCCCCTGCGTCTAAAAATCGCACTGACGGTGACGGCCGGCAGGTGCGTGGCAGGTGCGTGGCTGGGGGACTCCGCCCACCGATCACCTCCAAGAAACTGCAACGCAAAGAAAAAAAAAGCAACAACCAGCAGAGCGCAAAACAAAACAGGATATGACACCGTCATCTGATTTTCAGAATTGGGTTGCGTGTTGTACTCAGGTTGACTTTGCAAGCAGACTCAACATTTCGACAGACTTGTCAGTTTTGGGAAATCTTGTCACGTTGCTACTTCCAGCATTTGCGTCGCTGGATTAGCATCCGTGCTAATCCACTGATTAAGCGCCGTTGCTGGCGCTAACACGACATGAACATTGATTGTGATGAGAAGTCAGTGGCGGTCTTCCAATGTGATGAGAAGGTAATTAGCCTCCATCCTAATGATTAACACCACGTAAGAGGTCTTGCGTGCCGTGCATCACTGATCAAACACTGATTAGCTGCAATGCTAGCGCCAACATTGAGTGCTGCCCGCACTTGTCCACCATTACGCTATTTGCCGCTGACCAGCCAGTGCGCCCTCAGATCAGATAGCATCTTTCAAGCTGTTTATTTTTTGTTTTAACGTCAAACTATAACCTATTGCTGCTTTAGGGAGAACTGCCAGATCCAAAAGTGAAAAAAAAAAACCAAAAAACCCCTGTGAGAGTTTACCAAACAGAGGGATGAACTTGAAGCTATGCTGCAGGAAATGCTTTCATGCTGGGTCGCTCGCAGCTTGTGTTGTGATCGCGTTGATTTTGCGTGTGCGTGTGTACAGGAATGGGCCAGCGGGGACATGGGCGCAGACACCACCTCCAGATCCCCAATATGGAACTCCCACTCCACATTCACAAACCCCATCCATTAGAAATGTCTCTCGTTCGATCGCTCTCGCTCTCTCTCTTTAGTTCTTTTCTTTATCTCTTTGTACATTTCTACTTTATGATAGTGTGTCTGTGAAGCATCAGTTGGCTTTAAACACAGCGGGACAGGAAAAGCAATTTCCTTACTTCCTATTTCATGTGGAGAGACACGCTTGTATAATTAGACAGGATGTGTTGTTTGTTTTATTTACCTGCCACTGTGACTGAATAAAATCTGCCCCGTTTACCTGTGATGATGACATTGTGGGAAGTGTTTATTATTCATCATGAATTGTAATACAGTTTTTCACAAGCGCTAAAAAAAAAAATACAATAAAAATACATCTTCAAACTTCAACCCATTTTCTCAAAACCCTTAAACACAAATATAAACATTTAAACTAGCTGTACATTCCCAAAACCCCAGACAAACCCCCCCCCCCAAAAAAAAAAAACAACAACAACAAACAAACTATTGCCTCAAAACAGACCCCGAGTCAATCAACATGAAAACAGTCATTTCACACAACATGGGAAAAGGAAACCATCAAATCATCTTTATTGTTCACTCTAGAAATATATTTTGCGAAACAAAACAAGAATCCTGTTTTGTTTCTCCCTGTTTGGAATAACTTGAAAAAAGGTCGAACAGAAATAAGAGATAGCACACCTAAGAGAATGTTACCAATTGAAATCCTCTCTAAATAGCACAAGCAGACATTTTTTTTTCTTGTGAAATGTTTTATTAATAAAGAAGATCACTTGTAATTTGTAATCAGATGAGTTGTGCGGATAACCTTGAGATTAAAATTGGGGTTTGAAGTTGAATATGGGTCGTCCACTCGAAGTTTCGTTAAATATCCGGCAGAGGGCACTGTTTATGTATAATATCACTGTTCAACTAAACACACTGTCATGAATTCTGCATTATGTTCTTGATTGTGACAAAAATGTTCCAAAAATTAAAAATAAATACAACTACAAACAAGAGTTGTCATCCCTGATTGTGCACAGCGACAAGACAAACAAAAAAAGTATCACAAAGGTCATCTTATTTTTTTTTGCTGTATGGGAGGAAGAGCACAATGGAGGGCGATGCACCTTACGCCTCATTTTGCGTCTTCATATGCTGGAAAATAATTCAGCGCTAAAGGTCACTCAGTGGACTTTGGCTTTTATTGCAAGATTTTGTTGTCCCAAAAGAGCAGCGTGGAACTCGAAAAATCAATCAATAAAAAACATTAACAGTCATATCCACTCAGTAGACAGTTTATTTTGTACACCTGCACTGTGTGTCATGAGCTTTAATAATAATAATGAAAAAAAAAAAGCTGTATCAAAAATGACAAGCAAAGATAATGCGTCTCATTTCGAGGTCAACATATAATTGTCGTCTTGAGATCCTATTGATATCATTAACAAAATATTGTAATTCTTGTATTGTACTCTGTGATTCCTAAGCTTAAGCGTAATCATTGTACCATTGGCCAGATCGTTACATACATTACACATGATAATGTTATTACTCTTAATATTGTTGGCAAAATACTGTGATAAAAACCGTATCACGAGTTACTCTGATATTCATAACAGCGAACAGAGTATAATCACCGTATCATGATACTATTGATATCGTCGACAACATTTTAATGGAATCATCTTGTAATTAAAATGGTTAGAATTATACAGTGACCGTATCACAATACAATAAATATGATCAGGAATGTAATGAATGTAATGAGTTACTCTGTCATTCTCAACCCGGACGGCGTAATATTGATACAAAATTGCAAATACTACTGACATTGTTGGAAAAGTTTGTGATATCATATCAGGACGAGTTACTGTGTGCTTCTCAGCTACTACGAGTGATCGTCGTACAATTACTGTATCGCGATGCCATTGATATCATTAGAAAAATGACAGTCACATATTTTATTGTATTGGTCACTGATGTGGTGACTGACTTTGGTGCAGGCAATGTGGATTCAGTTCCCATTCAGTAATGTGAGTGTTAATGGTTGTCTTTACAAGGGCACATATAGAGACCGACAGACAAGTCCAGCGTAGAGTCTCACTTTGGCCCCCAATTGTCATTGTGCTGCTCCTTCCGGTGTGCCCACCTTGGCCACCAGGAGGCAGTTGTAATACTGTACAGTCGTACTGAAACAAACCGAAGAACAGTACTACTACGACTGAAAATAAGTCAATAACAATCATTTTCGTAGCGGATGTAGAATATATGCCTGTGTCTAAATGTGTTGCCCCACCATTTGTATTCCAATATCCATTGCTTCTAAAACCGCAACTATCGATGCTAACTGTTAGCATGTCAAAAGCGTTTTGCATAGTTTGATTCGTAATGCAGGTGTGCCTGACATATTCAGACAGTTTTGCAATGTTTGCCGTCTCTCTTCACAACGTGAGGTTTTATTTGCAGAAAAATACTTACGGCGGCTTGAACAATGCAATTTAAAAAAAAAAAAATTTTATAACTTGATGTACGCCGTGAGTCACTCTAATGCGACGTGCGTGCAGTATTTATACTGCATTTATCATCGTAAGGTTTTAACATTGTGTGTGTGTGGTCGTTGATGGCGTGTCATCAGCACCCTCGGTGTCTTTCACGCCCATTTGGCCTCATAATTACATGGAAAGTGGCAGCATTTATATTAAGAATTTGGCAGGTTTAATTAAGTCACGGATGCTTGACTAAATATTAGGTTTAATAGCAATATTTCCGGGTAGATATTGACAGGTCTTCCTGGGGGATTCAAATCATTTGACACATTTCATGTCTAGTTTGAGGGTTCACAGCAACGGTGGGCAAAGTGTGGCCATTGCCCACCAAGCATTTGTATTATCAAGAGAATATTTGTTGCATTTTTTTTTTAAAATTCATTTCAGGAATTGGTTAATTGATTTTTTTTATAAATTAAAAAAAAAAACAAGAGTAAAACTTTTTGTTTTTATTAAATAAATGGTATATTAGTTCTAATTAAATGAATTGCACAAAGTGCAAATACAATGAGAATGCCTTATTACATTATTTGTATTAACGAACAATTTTTCATATTTTACATTTTAACTTTTTTTTTTTTTTTTTTTCAATCATCTATGATTGTTCTGATCTGTCCATTAAACAAAATAAATAAATAAATCACGGTGGCCCAAACGTTTTTTTCAGCCTTCAGTTTACGGTCTCATACCGTAAGTACAATCAGCTGGTCCTCAATCCCATGTTGTTGTTTTAGCTCTGCCATTGTAACCTCCTTTCTGTTGAACGTGCACCAAATACACACACACACACACACACACACACACACACACACACACACACACACACGAAGCATTATGATGCAAATACAGGAGAAAAATCTGTTTCGATGTCTGTGAATGATACTGACATATCTAAAAAGTGTACATTATGACTTATTAAAGTGAAATATTGTGCCATTGTTTTTTTCTAAGGGCCTGTCATTTATTCATGCCGCATTTTATGGTGACAACCGCTGAGTTGATTTGTTGCACGCTTACTTAACAGTTTTAGTGCGCATTTCCTTACCATATTTGTTCTTATTCTACGAAGGCTAATAGAGAGGGGCTATGTTGCTACAGGAAAAAAATCCCCATGTGGAAAAAAAGCTTTATATTTTGGGCATTTGGAAATTTTTACTGGTATTCCAGCATTATTGGTGTGACTGGGTTTTGTACAGAAAGAATAAGGTTATCAAATATTTACACGTGATTAGTAGGCCACTAAAACGTATCTATGATGCATTTCAAACACCTCCTGACACCCAAATGAGGACAGCAGCGCATATAATATGATGTTCAGATAACGGGGCCACAGTAGTTTCTGTTATCTTCATTCCAACATTTTGGCACATTTTGAACACACTGGCACTGTTACACAAACAGTAGCCCAACCTCAGAATTCACGTAACTGGCTTGTAAACAAGAGAATAGCATCTCTGTTATTGCCACGGCCACTCCAGAGCACATTCTTTATAGACCTACAAAAAAAAAAAAAACAATGTTGTTTGCGATGTGAAGAAATGATGGCTTATTAATGAAACTTAGGTCTCAAATCGTCTTTCCCCATTGAAATGAATGAAAATGCCATTAATTCATCCAATCCTTCCCCCAGAAACTGTATAAAATATATTTTAATGAGGAAAAATTCTTGTACTTGTACTTTTTGTTTCAATTCAATGGCCATTATGCTGCTCCTTCTGTTGTAACCTATGGCACCTGTAATGCTAGGAAGCCAATATTACTAATACAATACTGGATGAGAGGAATCGAGAAGCATATGAAAATCCATCGATTTGGTAGTCCATCCATACTGCATAACATAAACTAACACTGAATATAAAACAAACTATGAAGAGTCATCACAACCCTGCTGGCTAATATCAAGTTTCATTCCAAAGTTCAAGATATACTGTAGCGTGTGACTCCAGAAGGTGTCAAGGAGAGATACAACAGAGGCGCTTTTATTCACGCGTGTGTACTCTGGACTAACATAATTCACCTGCAAAATCCAGATCAACTTTTATTGCACCATAAACCGAACGCAGCGCATTAGGTCGACTCCAGGATTACCTCCTTGTTTGTTCATTCCACAGCGTGACAAGCTCATTAGGAAAATTGTGATCACATACAAAAAAAAAAAAAAAAAAAAAAAAAAAAAATACAGAAATGAATTGGGTACAACATTAGGTACACATGCACCGACGAGCTCAACAGTAGTAGCAGGAGGACAAAATATTAGAAACAGCTGTCAGCATGATGCAGTGCGCTACAGCAACCGTAATAGTAATCATCAACACGGAACGATATCATCATAAAGCCGATGCGTGCGGATCTAAAATGAACACAAATATGGAAGAGGTTAAAAACTAGTTGGCATAAGCACTTGAAGCTGATATTTATTGCATAGATCTTTCTACTGGACGTCATAAAGTGAGACATCATAAAAACATGAGCACGATTGTTTTTACTTCTATGATTACTGATAATTAGAAGAGAACAACTGTTTTTCAGATTAACGTGTGTTGCAAGTTCAGTCAGTTGCAGTCATTTCCCCTCCCGTCTGACGTCAATCTTGACCTCTTCCTCACTTGCGCTCTCTTCTTCATTGACACTCTCCCAAAAACGTCACTTTTCCGACTTTCTCCTCATCACTGCTCTTGCAGCTTGTGTCCGTTGACCAGGCCCGACTCCCACCGGCGCACCAGGGGGGTCTTGTCTCGAGCTGCGGGAGGCCTGCGCCGCCTAAATGACGGCGAGAGTGCACAAGGGCCATCATTGCAAGCGAGGCAAACAAAGACCGGATGGGATCAAATAAGCGAGGAAAACTGGGTGAAAGAAGATGGGGGGGGGGGGGACAAGGCAAGACAAATGTATCGATATGCAGTAGTGCATTTGCCACACATGTGCTTTACATGATTAAACATATTTTAAAAGAAAGAGCAAAAGAGGACAGAAAAATAAAAGTACAGATTCAGATTCAATCTATCTGCACACCAAGGTTTTGGACTCGGTCTGTGTTTTTTTGAAATCATTTTTTAAGAGAGTGACTCCAGGTACAGTATTTATTCATAGCAATCCTCTTTTTTTTTTTTTTTACTGCCAAAATAATTACCTCGGTTTGGTTGTGGTTCAATTGAAGGACCTTTTGGTCCATCCAGTTATGTATTTGGAGAAAAAAAAAAAAAGACCCAATCAGCTGTATGCAAATCAGGCAGGCAAAATCACTCAACGCACCACAGGATAATCGCTCAGGATAATCTTGTAGAGACGCCCGATTATCGGGCGTCTCTACAAGACTGACTTTGATCGGAAGCAAGGAAGGGAAAAAAATGCTCAAATGTGGCCCCATTGTCGGTATGCGTTTCCCCTGCTAAAACGTTTCTGTCAAAATTCTGCTGTTGCCTGCTGAATGGCTCTTGTGCCGCTATATTCCCCCCCCCACACCCTAAGGCGAGATTTAACCGTTTATTACGGTGACAGATAATGAACTGAAAGAAAGTGAGTGGAAAGAGGAGACAGCACACTTTTAAATCGATGCGAGAAGCCACAAGGCAGGTAACGGAAATCTAAACGCACACACACACACACACACACTCCTTCCCTGTCTACTTATCTACGAAGATAAGCTGCTCGCTGTGTGTTCTGAGAGTTATCAGATGTTCGCGGCCCACATTTGGCGGCACGGCGATGCTCGTTTTTCCCGCCTGCAACAACACGTTTGTATTCACCCCCACGGAATGCGCCGTCGTCGTCTCGCTGCAGCTAGCACGTAAACCTTCAGAGATAACTCGAGATATCCTTTGACTGCGCTTCGTACTCTCGCGGAGAAAGTGATTTTCTGGCATTTTTATTTACTTCCTACATTTTGGGAGTGTGTGATAATCATCCGCCTGATGATGTTTCTATTATTAAATATGCAGTTTAGAAATCCAAGCTATGAGTTCGATTATTATTATTATTTTTTAAAAAGGTTTTGTGTGTATTCCAGGGGGTTCACGGACTGCGTTAGGATGCCAAAGGGGACATTTTTATTTGGATTGCAATGTTTCTGTGTCCAAACTGGGCACTTGGTATACAATATAACGCGCAAACCGCTGATACTACATGTCCCAGAATGCACTGCACTACGTCCTGTATCAGTCGCCCTCTTCTCTGTGAGCGAGCAGTAGTCCCACATGAATGCTCGTGTAGCACATTTAAATCAAGTTCAAGCGGTCTTTTAATGAGGCGAATCAGTGGTTCAGAATGCAGATTCAAAACACACACGCACACACGCACGCACTAAAAGATTGCATTTTTAATAAAACTCAAATTGCAAGGTGCTGTTTGATGAATATTCTGATTGAGGGCTAAGCATCCCTAAAGTGCCAAAATCGCTTTCGCCCCTGGGTTTGTGATCCCATTTCTGAATAACTCCATGATATTACAATGCATTGTAAGGTCTCATTTCTCAAGAACTGTATAATAAAGCGTCAAGAGGCCCCTTTTGCTTACCTTCGGCTGGTCCGCCGCGTCTCCAGGGTCCTGGCCCGGGGGCCACGCGCTGAGCTTTCCGACAGATTGACGGGCTGACGGAGGCAGAGGGAACTTATTTAAATTAGGAAGCCAGCAAGAAGTATTTTACGTTTCGAAGCGCACTATATGGTGAGAAACTCTTGCGATACACCTCTTAATCCATCACTATGCCAAACGGATGACTACAAGCTACACAATTATTTGTCCAGCGTCATCATAGACACGCCCCGTTCACTTTGTCACGGCTGTCCCATCAATGATACCATTCAGAACAGCACAAAGACTGCGGGGGAACCCTCCCTGACGACAAACATACATTCATTCTCGCATTCACCTGAAATTGAGGCGGAGCAAAGTTCTGACCGAAAAAGACGAATTTTGTAACCAAGTGACAGGTGAGTGAGTACAATTATGCATCCAAACAGGGTTGGGAATCACAGAGTACATTCCGATATGTTATCATCGCAGTATCTGGCCTGGGGTATTTATAGTATCGCATTTATGTTTCTTGGTTAATCAATAGCATTGGATGACAGCAAACAATGGCAATTCGCATGCTACATCTTGATCTTTCACCTCCAACGTCCACGGCACCACGACGCATTCTGTGCGAAGCAGATTCAAACTAATCCAAGTAATCCAACAATGATGCTTGTCGATAGCAACGTAACTGAAAATGGGACTAATTTGGCACTTACGTGACAACGTTGCTAAAATGTCGGGATATTCGGCCTACGATATCTAAAGCATCACGAAACCACGCTCGGATGATCGACGCACACAATCCAACTACGAATACTTGCCTGTGCACATCTGTGCAACTAAAGATGAACACATTTTGGACTAACAAGACACTTAACCACGATGAAACGTTAGTTAAAATGTTACCTCGTGATATTTCCCACATGATAGCTAAAGTATCACGAAACACGTAATCCAACTACGATACACATTGAAATCTTTTTAACTGAAAACGGACACATTTCACAATTACATGACAATTCGCTATGCTGGAACTTTACTCAAAACATTACTTCTTGATATCTTTCTGCATTTACTATCACAAAACACAAGAATAGGAAAATAAGAAATAAGAAAACTCTTTTGTTTAATATGCTTATGCACAGGAGAGGGAGGATGGGCAAGTGCACCCTGGTTGAGGCTGTGGTTCATTGCCCAATGGGCTACCAGCCTCAGTTTCTATATTGCAATGTACATATTTGATCTTCAAGAGCTATGATTTCAATCCCATCGCGCCCCAAAACAAGCTACCCCAGATGGAAGTCAAACCCACAATCCCTGGTTTAGGAGGCCAGTGGCCTTAACCATTGGACCAGTACCAAGCCTTTGCATTGTGCTCGACTGACCTGCTGAGTGCCTGCTACCTCCGCTGGAGAAAGAGCTAGAAGAATCCAGACCAGACGCTCGGAAGCTTCTTCCATCCACGCCGACTGGCCTGCCGCCACCTCCCCCTGTCGCACCACCATACAGGTTGATCCTCTGCTTGCGGAGCTCCTTCTCCCTCTCTTGCCCCTCCCGGATATCCTGCTCCACTTTAACGCTATTTGTGAGGGAACGCAGCTTGAAGAAGGGGTTCTCCTTAGGCGACATCTCCTCTGCCTCCAGGTCTAAAGTGTGCCCTCCCGAAAAGGATGGGAGGACATAAGAAGCTTCTAGATCAAGTCCGACGAGGCCGTCTACCTCTGCACCGGTGCGGTGGTGCTTCTGTGCCGGGGCACTCGGGTCCTTCTCCACAATGAGGACCCGGCAGGACAATCCCTCAGACAAGCCCGGTCCTCTGGGAGTTGAAGACGCGGAAGCACCTCTCAGAGGTTCTGTACTCGGTCTCCTCTCCGAGCTTCTCACAGTGGACGCCTGTGACGAGGTCTCATCCCGGCTCTCCGAACTGGAGCTGGAACTGCTGCTGCTCCCACTGGACACGCTCAAAGATGACTCACTGCGGTGGGTTTGAAACGCTTCAAAAAGCTGTTTCTTCTCTTTCAGTTTCCGAACCGTCCCCTTATCGTAGAAACCGGGAACCTTCCCCAGCTTGACCAGATCTTGTTCTCGGCCGACCTCCTCGTGGATCTCGTGCAGCATCATTTTACCGGCCAGCTCGCGGTCTATGCCATGGAATTTCTCCGACTTGGCAGCGACTGTCTGGTTGAGAATGGTTTTCATCAGGGGGATCTCGACGTACTCTGCGGATGCCTTCGGAAGCCCCCTGGACTTTCTCAGACTGTGTTCTCGCTCGATGGCCCGCCTGATCTCCCTCTCAATGGGCGTCTCTTTGGGTAGAGTTTCTTGGGAGGCCGCGGGGACGTCCGAAGTGCTGCGTGGGGAGAAGTCCGCTGATAATCCACTGTCGCTTTGGCTGTCCTCGCTTGAGTCGTTCTCCATTCTGACGGGCTTAGGACACTCAGCGCTGTCCTTATTTTCTCTCTTCCCTTCCTGTATTTGGATGAATTCGGAAGATCTCACCAGTCCTTCACCTTGCTTTCGTCGAACTACCTCGTCCCCTCCAGGTCCACCGTGATTCTGCTCTCCTGTTTCGCTTGCTCCTTCTGTCCTTTCCCCTTCCCTGTCTGCTTGCCTTTCTCTCACTGTGACAACACAGACGGAGCCTTTGAAAGCTGCCCCGCCCCGATTGGGTGGCTCCATGGCAACGCCAGACAAAGGTGCAGAGTTCTGGCCGATCACCTGTTGAGCAGCTTCCGGCTTTGCTCCCTTGGGGGCGAGCTCATGTTGGCCTTGGGCTAGTAGCTCCGCCTGCTGGCTGTCTAATGAAATCACATCTGAGGTTGGGTCTGTGGGGTGTGAGCATGGTGAGCAGGACTTGTTTGTTTCCTCCTCCTCATCAGGAAAAGGAGGTGAACAAACATCAAGTGGAAGTTGATGAGTAATACCTTCAGTTGCCCCCAGAGAAAAGTCTGATGCCGGAGAACTATCATCACATCGTGACAGGTGGTGAACATTCTGGTGACATTCAGGGGAGTTGATGTCGTCATCACTGGGCCACTCTGACACCTCCACCTCCAAGATGGAGAAATCCTCATTCGGCGGAGGTCTTAGGAAAGCACCTTGACCAAGCAGCTTGTTGAACTCATCCGGTTCCTCGTGAGATTTGGGATGATGGCGAGCTCGTACCCATTCTGTCATCGTCTCTTCAGTTTGGCCTCGATCGCCGCATCCCTGAACCACTTCAGTGTCCTCTTCTGGTTCCGCTCGGGGGGCTTTTTGGTCAAGCGCAGCGGAATCGAGGCTAGCGTCCACGTCACGTTGCATCGGCCGCTCTCGCCGGTCGGCGGGACCCTCTTGTTCTTGCAGGGGCATTGTTGCCATGGTGATGGCAATGAAGATCTTTCGATCTGTAGACAGTCAGTAAGCACTAAAAGGACATAAGGCAGAGAGTGGAGCACCACAGGGATCATTTGTTGTACAGCAGGACTACAAAGCCAACAACAATGACCAATGTTACCGCCAAATAAGTTACATACAGTTTTACACGTTACTGTCATTTGCATAGCAGCCGATTACAAGTTTAGCTTTTTGTAGCTGCATGTAACGACTTCAGACACCGCAACCAATAAGCAGTGGTGACGTAGGGATGGAAGTCTCTCGCCCAATGAGGCATCGCCAGCCAATGATGCAATAGTTATTGGAATTGCCTTACTTTATGTATGTATTTATGTATAACACTGGCTGTGATATTGAGCGCTTGAATCGAGGGCAATATACGCGCTCAGCCTGTAGCCAAGGACCCCAATGCGCACTGCAGGGCCCTCGAATGAGACGATGCACCAGAGCCAACCCTTGCTCAACTTTTCCTCCTTAATGACTGTCACCTCATTTTCACTTTCATTGCCTTCAACGTGATATTGTTAATCTGCATTAGTGCACTAGTGCAGCTCATAAACCCACCTTAATCATCTTAAAGCCTGCCGGTAAAACGCGCGCGCGCACACACACACACGATTCACATTCCGGGTAATTCCAGCTAGGCCAGACTCCAAATTTCAAATTTGGGACTAATCATTTTTGGGAATGTGCACCAGTGAACTGAGGTTGAATTGGGAAAGATGGCGCTATAGACATCCGGAGCTAAACACACGGATTATATAAGAACGTAGGTATGGATTACATTTGAGAAATTAGTCAGAAAATTAACTCGAATTAGGAGGGAAAAATTATGGAAACTTGAGCTTTTTTAAAATTGTATTTAAAGTTACTTAAAGATGGGAAAATACTCTTCCCTGTTCCACTAAATAGGGCGATAAAATAAAGGCGCCTGTATAGTAATTTGTGTGTTTTTTTTCTTAATATGTGAATTAGTCTAACTGGAGATCACAAATCACAGTAAAAATAAAATGCCATAAAGAAATTCTCATCAATTCCCATTGAAAGTATGTGTTTGTGCATACATATTTGCGCCTTGTACTTACGTTTTCTGGAATGTGGAACTTTTTTTCTTCTTAGAAAACTCATTGTGTACTTAACTCGCCACTTGTCAATAAAGTTACGGTATTTTGAGCATGCATTGTCACATTTTCCTGAGGTAAGATACTCAACACTTTCAGATGTTACACTCAATTAAAAATACAGTGCTCACACACACTCCCATTGAAAGTTACGATTTTTTCTGTGTTTCCTTTCGGGTTCAGGATCACGATGATGATTAAACTTCTCTGTTGTTGAATTCTTGTTTCCCCACCAGTGGGAGTACGCTGTCGTATAGTAATCCGCAGCATGTATTGATTCCGATAGAAAATTTAAGCATCTTCAAGAAAACGGAACTGCTGCATAAGTAACACGAGAGGTTTTATTTATTTAGTCACACTGATTCCATTGAAAATCTTTTGCATAATTCCATTTCAAAAAATAGCACATTCTTAAAAAAAAAACATAAATGAGGTTTTCCGCAATATTTGGATTTATTAAAATGCTCCTGTACATCTGACATGCACTTCATAGTTAGTGCCATCTTAGATACACACAGAGTCCACAAGAGACTGCCGATTAAAAACCTCATTACATAACAGGCTTGTGTTTGCCTCATTATCCAAAAGGAGGTATTTATTTTGTTATCAAAAGAACAGCAAAAACTTTAACATCATTAAAAATCCATTTAGTGCAGGCGGCACCAATTCAACTTAAAATGAGGCCATTTTAACAAGGGGGAAAAAAGAAGCAGCAAATGAATGGAAATAAATGCATACCGATTTAGAGGACACAATGACACACATAAAAGCACAATCTTCATTTTCAACGACTCCACTTACCCGTGGACAGGCACCAAAGATGCGCTCGAAAGGAGACGCATCACTGCTCTAATGTGCGCACACTTCTCCCATCGTCGTCGGTGTGCACATCTGCAGTGCACAATGCTGACCAGCAATCGCACTGGAACGCATCAACCATAATGACAACGCGCACACGGGCGCAGGAGGCTTATTTTATTGCCGCTGTGGATTAAGAAATGCTAATCCTGTTTGGGCGCGACACGTGTTGGTTTCACACCGCTCGCACTTTCACATTCATCAAACTGGAATTGATGAGTTATCAGTAGCCAGAAAAAGACACGTGCTCCATTTAACTGTGGGAAACAAAAAAGAAGAGAACAATTTGTGCCACAGTGAAATCTACCATCACAAAGAGCAACTTTTTAACATCCTCCGTCAATTAAAAAAACTACTCAGCAATTGATAACACAAGGAGGCTTCCTACTTTTAACCATCTCGAAATTGGGTCTCTGCTCAATTTGACGGAAAGGGGAGAAAAAGTGTTACACGATTGTCAGTATGCGCGTATCCCGCTCTAGCAAAAGCAACTAACAGTAGACGCAGTTCTGTGTTACAAGTACTTTATTATCCATAAGGACACAACAAAATGGACATGAAGCGTATGTATTAGGACGGTGCCACACAAATCTCTCCCCCATTCTCCTCAGGACAAAGCTCCTTGCTGGGGTCCAGCCAAGTGGGCGGAAGCATGTTCAGACAGGCCGCCTGAGTCGTGAACTCCTCCCTCTCCTCCCGGGTCACCTCCCTGCTCCTGCTGAACAGGTAAGCGCGCAGCACCGTCTTCTCGTCCTTGTCGTAGCGCATCAACAAACAGTCGGCGCACGACGTGTAGAGGAAGGTCACGGTGACGTTGACGTCGTCCGGGAAGTGAAGTGTGCTGCCCTCCAGGGTGATGTTGTGGGTGCTGAAGTGACATTTTCCCTCCATGTTTACTCTGGGCGTGTAGGAGATGTCGCGGCCGGGGCTCACCCGGACGTCAATGCTGGCGCTGTCTCTGCGCTTGAAGTACAAAACCTTTGCCGGGTCCACAAAAGCGCCCGAAATCAGAGCCCAGCGGCCGGCCAAGAGTCCGGCGTCCATCGCGTCCAGAGGCCGGAGCAGGTCTTCGCAGGCCAGCGGGGCGGAGCGGACTAAGGACCAACAGGCGCAAGCCAACACGGCCCACCGACCAAACGCGCTTGACGGATGCATGTTTTGGTTACTTTCCAATGTTGCTTGGAGAAGAGAGCGCTCTGCTTTTATACTGGAAATTCCACTTATGCAATTCTAAAAACTCCACAGAGGCATGCTGGACTATGACTCTTTGTTTACACTGAATGAACCAAATATATTTCTCTCAACATACAACAAAAAACACCAATAATTATATATTGTGTTTTCCAGCAAGACAAATGTGTGGAGTGACAGATATGATCTAGTTTAGGAGTGCACAAACCTGGTGTCAAAAAGGAACGGGTCATTCATAGATGAAGTTAAAAAAAAAAAAAATATGTAAATAATGTAAGATTTAATTGCTGTATGTCCAAATATGGTCCGGTTCACATTTCTTTTCCACAAATTGATACTACTAGTCTGTTATTTCTACACATTATTAAAAAAATTATGTATTGAATTGAAAATAGCTTGACAACAAATCAACTCTCTTGAATGCTCAACTGTCTGATAATTGTAAAGGAAAAAAAAAAAAAAAAAGAATTGTTCCTCTGTGCGAGCCTTGCGGCATTAGGTCGTCTCAAGATTTAAAGTCGGGATGTTTTTGTTTTTAGACAATAACAAGTGAAAATAGTAATTTCTCGTGTATAATGCGCACCCATGTATAATACGCACCCCCAAAGTTGACCTAAAAATGCTGGAAAACCCTTCTACCTATGTATAATGCATTTTTACAATGCACGATTTTGCTTCTACCCATATGATCAAAACATGTAATTCAAAACAAGTATTATCTATATTTTGTTGTTTTTTTCAAAGAATTATTCTGAAGTTAAGCACCTTATTTGAGCACATAATACTTTCTATTTACTTGGTCTTATTTTGAAATTCACAGCCCTACTTTTATTTAGTAAATGAGAAAACACACAGTTGTGCTTATATGTTTGATTACCCAGGCAGAATTTGTAAGATGGGGTACAATTCTTTAAAGAAAACAAGATTCAAATTAAACTGAAGTATTTCAGAAAAGCTTTATCATTAAACAAAACATAACCATAAAGAAACTAATTATAGGTGTTGTTCAGTCATAAGTCATATTTAAAAAAAAAATCACAAATTATGCCAGGGTATGTAAACTTATAAGCATTACTGTACATATATGCAGTCATACGTACCCCTGTCATATTGGAATGAAAGTATAGGCTACACTTTTTTTTGGGGCGGTGGCATATTGGAATGAAAATATTCAGCTTTTTCATAACCTCTAGATGGCGGCATACATTTATAAAATGTGAATCCCCCCCCCCCCATTTCCCCCTATACCTATGTATAATGCGCACTATTGACTTTTGACAATTTGAAAAATGCACATTATACACAAGAAATTCAGTAACATACATCCGAGTAAGCTTGTTTTGTTAAAATAAAAAAAATCAATAAATAAAAAAAATAAATAAAAACAATCCGAAAGTAAGTAGCGATTTTGGAGTTGGGAGGACTCAAGTTGCAAAATTGCTTATTTTGAGGCGGCACGGTGAGCGAGTGGTTAGCTCTTCCAACTAACACTTCTGAGGCTGGGGTTTCAAATCTGGGCTACGGTCTTCCAGAGTGGAGTTTTCATGTTCTCCCCATGTTCTCTTCAGGTACTTCAGCTTCCTCCCACATTCCAAAAACAGACGTTAGGTTAAAGTGGAAATTATCCAGAGGTGCATGAAAATATGAGTGTGAACGGTTGTTTGTTTTATACTTGCACAGCAATAGGCTACTGACTAGTCTGGGGTGCAACACCAACTCTTGCCCTAAGTCTCCTAAAGTCAACATTTATGGATTGCTTGTTTTGGCTGAAAGTCTTGACTTTCACAATACAGACCAACAGAAGAACACTGTCCTAATTCCACCGTCCTGTTCTCGGAAATGACATGAAGCAATACCGAGCACATCACAACCTGTTCTTGGGTGCAATTGTACCCCATTCCCTTTTTTTTTTTTTTTTTGGAACATTTTGATCCGTCAACGATTAGTTTTTCAGGAAAGGAGTACTGATTACTAATATGTATATTCATTGTTTTTAATATTGTGGTCAATATGATCATGATGTGTCTTTCAATGAATATTATATATTCTATTGCTAATGCTATCAACACTATATTTACCTGTGTTTATCATATTTGTATGCTACAGTTCTTTTGTTTTGTTTCATAAAACAATTCCATAAAAGGTAAATTATCAAGCACTTTGTGCGTGATGATTTCATGCTTCAATGCCCATTGACATGGTTACCTTCTGGCCACTACGGTGTAGTATAATACACAACACGTTGTACGTAATACACAAAGACGATTTTTGGAACGGAGTATAATAAGTGTTTTTTTTCCCACAGACAGACAAAGAATATATGCCGGTGGGTACAGTTACATTGTCAGTCTACATGTGTTGCAGCACCAATTATTACACTTGTGTGTTAGTATTTAGCTAGTGGACTTTTGTAATTTTGTCTTTTGGTTACTTAAACAACGTAAATCTTTGATGTTTAAACTTCAGTTTTTGTGTTTTTCCCCATTGTGGGTGAGTCTGGAACATATTCTCCGCGACTGGTATGAAAGGAAAACAAAGAGCGGCTGCGTGGATGAATGAAGATTATTATTATTATTATTTTTTTTATTCAGTTACAAAGTCAGGACCGTAGGCCGTGACGTCCTCAGCCGGTTTCTTCTCACAAAGCGCCTTGGTGTGATCCATCCAGACGGGCTCGCGCAAGCCCAGACACTTGGCCTGAGCCGCAAATTCCTCCTTCTCGGTCTGCACCAGCTCTCGCCTCTTGCTCACCAGATAGAGGTCAGTGCTCGCCAGGCCTTCCACGTTGAAGGTAAACAGCAAGCAGTCTGGACAGGAAGTGACGTGGAAGGTCCCCGTCATGCTGATAGCCATGGCCCTCAGGGTCACGACATTGTCTTTCAAGGTGGCGTTGAGGCGGTAATACTTGCACTCGTCTCCGAAGCGGTTGGCTTGGACGCAGTTGAAGTTGTACGTGTGAAAAGTAATGCTGTCCCTCCCCTTGAGGAGGACTTCGTCCGGCGCACTGGTCATGCTGCCGGTGACCACAGCCCAGCTTCCCTCCGCGAGGCCGGGGGTCATGCCGACCAGCGGCCGGACCAGCTCGTCGCAGGTCGGCGGAGCGCAAAGGCCGCCGGGCAGCAAGCAGAGCAAGGCGACAGAGCACGCCAATAGAATCATCCTGGGATCCTCTGTGCTCACTTGGAAGTCGATGTAGGACCGCGGACGCTTTTTATAGACCAGTTTCACAGCGCAGCGGTTGAATGATTCACAGAAATCCAATAGAGTGCCTCAAACCTTTTGGGTCCAGGGAGCACAGACTCGAGATTCGAGCGCTGTCAACTCAACTCACTTCACAGTAAGCAGCACGTTTGGTCGACAATTCCTTAAAAAAGAGGCTTCAAGCTGTTTGCCATTCCCAGTTTAAGTTTGCTGCCAAACTGATCATAACAAAAGAAAATTGCGCTTTTGTTGTTGGTTGTTCTGGCACGGTGGTTATAGCGTCTGCCTCACAGTTTTGAGGACCTGGGTTCAAATCCCGGCCCCGCCTATGTGGCGTTTGTATGTTCTCTCCGTGCCTGTGTGGGTTTTCTCCGGGCACTCCGGTTTCCTCCCACATCCCCAAAAAAACATGCGTGGTAGGTTGATTGAAGACTAAAATTGCCCGTAGATGTGAATGTGACTGCGAATGCTTGTTTGTGTGTGCCCTGCGATTGGCTGGCAACCAGTTCAGGGTGTACCCGCCTCCTGCCCGATGATAGCTGGGATAGGCTCCAGCGCTCCCGGGACCCTAGTGAGGATAAGCGGCTCAGAAAATGGATGGATGATTTTTTTTTTTTTTTTTTTTTTTTTAAACAACCACTGAGCTTAGCCTTTTAGTCCTCTCGTCTAATGCTAATGCTAAATAGCCACCAAGTGGCAGTCCTATAACCACTTTTAAGCAAATGATTGAACACAAACGGTGCAGCACGATATAACAGTAATCAGTAATATATTCTTTATCCTCTGCGAAGAACGACTAATATTAGTGCTGTACGGATGAGCCGAGAGGAGTTCGACATCTCAATTTTTGTAAGCTGTCTTTTACAGTATTTTGTTTTAACATCTCTCTCTTTGGCTTTAATGTTTTTAATCATGTTAAGCCTCGTGTATTAAATGCACTATACACAAATTCCATGTGGATTTATTTTGACCCAAAAAAATGATCTGTTCAGTAGAAAGGAACTTAACTACACATACACCCAAGAAAATAAGTGCAAAAGTAATCATGCAGACAGAATTTTGATGACATTTCATTTAAAAAGTAAAAATGTTGATGTTACGTAGCGTAAAGAAACGATGCGAAAGAGCATTTTGGTTACTGTACCAGTGAAAGAATTGGATTTAAAGCTCGGTCTTAAAATTGGAAGAATTTACTTCTTACTGGTACTTGCATATAAATATGGTAGCTGTCAGTGCCCGCAGCCCCATCCAATGTGAAACTAGTCTCAGTGCCCGCAGCCCCATCCAATGTGAAACTAGTCAATATTTTATTCTCCACCCATTTCTTAAAATGGAAACGGATCGGTTCCCCACTGTAATATGAAAATGACCTCCATGTTAAACAGAGGAATTGACATTTGTTGTGAATTGATGCCACGCGATACCCTGGGGGTGGAGCTCGGGTTCATAGATGCGACCATTTTGGAAGGTTTTTTTTGGGTGGCGTATGGAAAGTTTGAATACTGAAAAGTAAAAAGTTCATTTGATTTGCCTTAAGTGCCATTGCTAAATGTAAACAGTATTTCTGAATTCTTCGCTGCATTTTGTTTGCTCAGTCTAGCACCATAAACCTGTACTATATTTTGACTAGGCCATTGTTTTTGAAGCTACAAAGAACCCGGCAACAATACTTAAGCACAGTACCAAAGTATTTGTACTTGGTGAGGAGTGCCCTCGAGTTTTATCAGGTGAACCTGTGCAATGACAAAAGACACGAAAGCAGAGTGCACATCAATCGTTTTATTGGGTCAGTCAGGCCTCCTGACAAAGCTCCTTGGTGGGGTCCAACCACATGGGCTCCCGCAAGCCCAGACACTTGGCCTGCGCGGCGAACTCCGCCTTCACGCTGTCGCTCAACTCTCGCGTCTTGCTCACCAGGTAGAGGTCGACGGTGGTGTGGCTCTCCGCCTGCACGTCGAAGCGGAACAACAGACAGGTCGGGCAGGAAGTATTGTGGAAGATGGCCGTGAAGAGGTAGTTGTTCCCACTCAGGGTCATCATGTGGCCTTGCTTGGTGGCGTTGAGCAGGAACGACTGGCACCTGTCAGCCACGCGGTTACGTTGGACGAAGGTGGAGTGGGACGCCTGGAAAGTGACGCTGTCTCTGGTCTTGAGCGTGTCTTCGTCCACCGATCGGTTCAAACTGCCGCCGACCAAGGCCCAGGTTCCCTCCAGTTGGTCGGGAGTTATGTCCACCAGAGGCCTAATCAGTTGTTCGCAGGCCAGAGGGGCCCCAGCGGCGCCCGACAGCAAGCAGACCGCAACGACCGCGCACGCCAGGAGAATCATGGCAAAGGAGCGAGGAGGCAGAAACTTCGGGATGCAGACCAGCGTCTTGTCACAGTGATGATGTGTGCACGATGATAGCTCATGGCGGCTTTTATAAGGTCAGCGTCCGGTTCCACAGTTCAGACAAACAGGACGCAGACAGACAAAGTCCCAATAGCTGAATGATTCACAGAAATCAAATAAGACGACGACAAATATGGACGGTCCCTTGCCACCCACGGTAACAATAGGATAAAAGGTCCTTTTCTAAGTCATTAACCGCCCGAATATTTACTGCAGCTTTGAATGTCTAATTCAACTTGAAGTAAGGATGAAGTTTTTACACAGAGGACAGAGGTGTCCTGGCTGCAACACTAATATTGTAGATCAGTGGTTCTCCACCAAGTACCCACCGCCCACCCCCTCCCCCCCCCCCCCCAAAAAAACCTTAGCACAACAAGTAGCACAATCATGACAAACATTCAAATCTGTAGCGTAGCAGGCCATCAAAAATGAGGCAGAGGCTTTTCCCAAGTATGTTTAGCATTGCTTTTTTCCCCCCTCACACGTGGTGGTTTCTTGAAAATCAGCAGCACAAGGGGGGGGGGGGCCAAAGTCAGCTGGATTTTTACACGTCATATAAAGGCAATCAATGCAGCTATTGTCATTGTACAAACCAAAGTAAATCAGTGTTGCTGTAGTAATGCGTTGAGGTCGTACCAAAACACAACACATCTTTCGGTAGACCGATTTAAAATAAACACTTGACAAACTTGACAACAAATTTTCATATTCAACGGCAACATAACGTTATTTTTACCTCATTGCTGCTCCAGCCTTCATTTGTGTTGAGATTTCATTACAAATAAGCAATGATAAAAACAATTCATTATCATCTTCCTAATGTGGAAATCTATGTAAATGTTATTCAAGGTGGTCCCCAAACGATGTGGCACCAATTGGGTCACAGGTTCGATTGCGTGGAAGGTGCTGGTGACATCTAAAGGTTGAACTCGATTCAAAACAAATTAACTCTCTGTTCCAGTGTTACGGAAACGTTATGTGTGTGTGTAAAAGGTTGGCAGTGAAATAAGTACTCACCCTTTATGACCACTCTTCTAGCTTGCAAATCCATTATCGCGGATTGGGAAGATGTGCAACTGGTTTTTAAGTCAGTCAGAAATGTTGCTGCTACAAATTCCAGTTCCTATTCCATCCGTTTCCATGGATTTTCCTTCGGGAATAATTATGTAATAATTATTTCTCGCCATCCATCCAACAAGCATACCCTTCCGTAGTCATAACCACAAAAAAGCAAAATGGTAAAAGCACACAAGATCATGTGATAGCGGTTCAACCTCCCAACACATTTTGCGACTTTGGGGAAAACATTTCCTGAAAATTTGTGTTCTGTTGAAGCCGTAAACTGAAGGGAACAAAACCCTAATCACTTACTTTTCTAAGGGTTTCCACAGACATATTTCAAAACTACAGGCATAGTCACAATAAGTGCAAAAATCGAGTGACTTGAGCAGTAACCATTTGTCCAAAGTCTGATCACATGACGACACCTGGTGCGTTTAAAGCCTGGTTATCATGAGATTTGTCAAGCGATTTCGGCTTTGTATTGGACCGCGATGATACGGGTAGCAAACGTGAGCACATTCTTCACCGATTGGATCAATATAAGAAAAGTCCAAAGGGAGGGGGGGGGGGGGGGGGGGGGGACGCTGCGCTGAACTCCACCCAACAAAACTTGTCAAATGTCAGTTTAATGTTTAATCCAGTCGTTTCTAAACTTGACAACTCTTTGTTATGCACGTACAGAGATTTGGTTAAATACAAAAGTCATACATCAGTAAAAATGTGTTAAAATGAGATGTTGACCCAGAGGAATGTCAGTGAGAGCCAGTGCACACTTTGGTTTTCAGAATTGGAACAAATAAATAAATGCAACCTGTATTATATAACCCCCCCCCCCCCCCCCCCAAAAAAAACCCCACTAACAGTAGCTGTAATAAATCAAAAGCTATCCAGCAATTCCCAGATCTATTTAATAACTCAGCTTTAAAGCAATTAAAATATATCCTCTATGAAACACTCAAATCATTTTAAGAAAACTCTGTTATTTACCCTAAAATGAATTATTTATGGACAGGAATTCTTTTGCAATAAAGCCTTTTTCATCTTACTGCATTAAAATGCTTTGGGTTGAGTTGATTTTGATAATACAAATTCAGACATTGTTACCAAAATGAACAGGTGGTTTTAACAAAACAAAAAAAAAGGTGGGAAAAAAAAAAAACCCTCCTCCAATTGTGCCCGTTGTGTGCGAATAAAAAATTAATATTGGGATGGTGCAGAAAATAGAGAGAACAAAAATAAAAACGCAACACTTTTTCTTGGCTCCCATTTAGCATGAATTTAAGTTGCTTCACAAATGTTTTCTATAATAAACATTCACATAATAGTATTTAATGTAATATGTGTATATAGGGCGTCCAATGAGACCTAATGACATGGATTAATAAACTTAAATGGGGCCCTGAATGGAACCCAAGGACACTTTAAACCAGTTTTGGCGCAAGTAGAATTTTAAAACTATTAAAAGATGTAGTGCATGCCATTAAAAAAAAAACAAACAAAAAAACAATCAGGCACTGAACTAAAACCCGTTTTATTAAAGGAGCGGTGAACAAATGAAGTCAGTGCAACTGAGTTTAGTGAACTTCGGGGCTACTGTGATCAATGTAATCAAATCAAAAGCAACTAAAAGTGTTAACAATCACTGGAGAGCAAACTGGAAGTGTTGTGTTAATATTTTTGTTGAGTTTACATGAGCGAGCAGCACTGGCAGATTTTCGCCTTGGACTTTTTATCGGGGGCGGCTTCATCCTGTGCGTCGGGGGCTTTGGCCCCCTCCAGCAGGGGCTCCTCTTCGGCAGCTCGCGCCTCAGTCCTGTGGTTCTCCAGGGGAACTTCCTGGAACGGAGGAGGGGGCGTGGCGACAGCGTCGCCTTGGGCTTTTGAGGACGCGTCGGTCGCCTCTGATGCTGGCGTGATCGCTGCTTCCTCCTCCTCTCGGGCTTGCGGTGCCTCTGGAGGAGGACAAGAGGGTTGTGATTTTGAGTAGACCGGCACCGGAGCCACCGGAGCGACTTCGAGAGGACCGCCCGTTGAGGCTGAAGCTTCCACTTTGATGTCCTCGTCTTTCGTCTCCTCGTGTGTACTCCCCGCTCGCTCCTCCGCCGCACCCGTCTCGCTCTCTGCAGACTCTGTGGAAGCTTCTGAAGCTACTTGCGCCTCCTCCGCAGTCACACCTCCCTCTGCGGTGGACTTGCGATGCTCTCGCGGCGCAACTTCCTCCTCATCCTCCGTGATGACGACGCGTTCGGCCCGCATGACCGTGATCCCTTCGGCCACCTTCGTGCGGCTTAGATGACAAACGTGCTGGCCGTGTTTCTCGACCCTGACGCTCTCGCTCGGTCCGTTTGTGGTGATGGGCTTCTCCGGAGCGTCATCGCTGTGTTGTTTGAGGCCTGATTTCAAGTCCCCTTCGCCGTTGATCAGAACAGGCGAGCCTTCACGCCGCGATGGTGTCCGGATCACCTTCATGTCCTCCTCGACTGTCCCTGAAGACACGACTTAATTAATTTGCCATCTCATTATAGCATTTCATATTAAAAGCTCCGCAGTTAATCAGCAAAACACGAGTTCGGTGACAGCGAGGCAGCAACGGTGCTTGATTACAATTCAAGGCTGTTTGGCCACAATAGCATGGCAGTGTTCAACTCATTTCTGGATTAATTAAGAAGTCTAAAAACATAACAGTGGTACCTTGACTTACGAGTGGCTGAATTTACAAGCCCTCAAACGCCGCCCCCGCCCCCGCCCCCGTGGTGCGAGGAAAAACTTGACTTGTAAGTGAGCTTTTTTTCTATGATTGCATGATGTTTAGTGCGCTCTTCCGTCCGTCGTACAACAGTTTTTCAAAAAAGAGGCCCGGTGTGCTTGCTTCAAGCCGTTTATTGACACTTTTGTTTTACGAACCTTTCCTGTTCGGCTGTTAGGCCAAGCAGAATCGAGACTCTGCATCCCGTCTATGCCGGAACAGTTTTACTGAGCTTGCTGACAAGGCGGTCATTTTTGGCTAACGTTATTTTATGGGGACATGGTGGACCTGACTGACTGACTGACTGTATACTGTTGGACACATATTTGTAATTACTCAAAGGTTTTTATATCAATTGATATTTTACTATGATAGAGTGGATGTTTAACCTTGGCAACATCCCAACTACACACTTGTAATGAAAATGACCAAGTAGTTGCTTTGCAGTCAGTCACTTTCTTATTGGGCGAAAATGTCACTGAAAAAAAAATCTGGGTTTCTTAAAGGGGCAGTTACGCAACATCATGAGAGGGTCAGTAATTTCAGGCACATACACGACTTGGTCAATATGAAAACAGAATGTACATCATTAAAATGACAGTTTTGTCAAATAACTTGTGGGCAATACAAGAATGTATTTCTTGATTTAGCATCATTTAAACCAATGATTCTCAACTGGCGAGTCACGACTTTGCAACAATAGGCAAATCCGGGGTGCCACCATTTGAGAACCGCCGTTTTAAAAGTCATCATTGTACTGGTATGTGTACAAATGTTTGACCTTAAAATGTTTAATAAGAGATTTGCCAACAAATCAACAATCATTTGGAGTCACACATGTACTGCACGCCACGCACATTTGACCTTTTAACTGTTATAACAACATTCAACTAATGTGCTTAACTCTCAACAGTACACATTAAAAGGGGCCGACAGATGGCTGTTAGCTTGAACTTGTCAACGTGCGGCTGCTAAAACATGTCAGGGTGTTTGAAATGAATACATCCCATTTGCGCACGTCTTGAAGAATATATTAGATTTTCTGAAATGCACGGTGTAAAAGGAATTAATGCTCCACCTTACCCACATCTCCTGCTTCCATGTCCACGGGTTCCTGTCGGGTAAAAGGCAAATGCTTAGCGTTTATGGCGTGATGGCGCCGGTAAAAGTGCCCCACAAACCGCAAAGTCAGAGGAGTCGGCCCTTTGTTTTTTCACTTATATGATTTCACAAAGCAACATCATAAAGTTTGAAGAGCAACGATTGTATGTGTGCAACAAAGACCAGTCTGCTTTCAAGACTATGAACATTTTTGAGCATGTTTGAGTTTATGTGACTCGAAAGGAGAAGACAAATTAATAAAACTAAAACGTGTCAGACATTTGCTGTCAATTACGCTCAGCGTGCCCAAGAACAGTTTTTCTTGCAGGATTTGTCGCTGTCAAATCGGTGCAAAGGTCACACATTGTAGACGCTTCCGTCTCAGCCTGCATCACTAATCAACAGAACATTTTAATTTGATTTTTCGAAAAGAGTCAAGCTGTGCCAATGACTTTAAAGAAAGAGGAAGCTTCAAATGTGTGTGTGTTTTAGAACCATATTTAATGGGGACTTGAAGTGTTCAACTGTTTATGTAACTGCTTTTAACAAAACGCTAGAGTACAGTATATGGGGCTTAACATGCGTGTTTACTGTTCATGAATTAGATTTTCCGGGAGGCAAAAAGTGTTATTGCTGCAAGCGCGGTGTATTTATTTATAAACATTCATTCAATTACTTTCAACACAGCATCTCTGCCATCATCATTAGCGCAACATAATCCACTATCTTATTGCTAACATACAATGTGAAACAAAATAGAAGGGCTAATGGAAATTAGCTTTGCTATTGCTGTAATTTTAAACAACTGTTACTTTTAACTTTTAACTCGGCAGTAACACATAGAAATAAAACATACAAACGTATCAACAGGCATTTGTTCTTTCTGCTCTGCGGCGACAACTAGAACTGCTGAAATTTATCTTCAGCTTTGGTTCACTGACCCGTCTACTCCTGGACAACAACCGACATCCGAATCAGAATCAGAATCATCTTTATTTGCCAAGTACAGCCGCTACCGTGAGGCTAAAGGCTTCTTTATACTCACGCGGGCGACGACCGCGCGCAGTTTGCCTTGAGACTCGAGCGCAACCCACGCGCGCAGTTTTGAAAATGTGCTGCAGTTCACCTCCAAGTCGGGGTTGTCGCTACGGCTGGTATTGGCTAGGACACCACAGGGTGGAGTTTCCTCTGCATTTTTCTTGGTCATTTCCAGTAGCCGTTTTTAACTTTCCGTTCCGTAACAAGGAACAAAGCAACAACAACGGCGACCGTGGGACAGCGTCTGCTTGAACAAATGGACCTAGACGACCAGATGATACGTTTAATTATGCTGCAAAATCGAATGAGAAGGCGGCGGCGTAGATGGTATGCAGAACCGAGGGGCACGCTGAGTAAGTCATCACAGCATGTGACTAAAACGGACCAATCACGAGAGATGATTCTACACGCAGCGACACTTTTTGCCATGTGAGGGAGAGGCAGAAGGAGTATGAAGAGGCCTTAAGCTTTGCACAGCAGAGGGGGCAGCACTCGCTCGCTTTTGCATGCGGAATATATGCATGCGCCTTTTGTCTGAGCAATTATTAGCATTATTATTTATTTATTTATTCATTTGCGCTCTATTGACGCCATTTTACAATAAATTGAGTGTAGTTTGCCGTCCAGAGAGCAGTAAAGTTAAACAAAAAACTACACTGTAAATCAATACACCACTGTTTGGAAAGAGGAGTTCACAACATTCAGTGAGATATTCTCCGACCCAAAGTTTAAAATTACAGGCATGACAACAAGAGGAGCACACAGGCAGGAAATGTATTATTCAAGCGACAACGCCATGGACGCCAATGTGAGAAAAGCTCATGAAAAATGATTGCGAAAGCTCGTTTGGCACACATTCTAACGGCTTTTGTTCACAATGTAGGCGTGTGCGTGCGTGTCTCCATGTCTCACCGTTTGGTCCTCTGCGATCTGTTCTTTTTCATCCTCCCCTGCAAACCCCGCGTTCTGTGATAGCAACCTAAAATGAGACCACACAGCCATTATAGCTATATTTAAGGTTACACAACGTTGTCCTTTTACACAAAATAAAAAGAAACACAACATCTTCATATCATCTTAATGGATGGCTTGTGAAAAGGAAAAACATCATCTCTGTCATTGCCACGGCAACCCTGGATCACATCCTACAACAGCAATTCCCAACCAGAGCACCGTGGCATCCTCGTGCGCCGTGAGATCATCACGGGCGCTGTGGGAAATGATCTCCTGGTACATAATTTATCGGAAAATTATTCATTAATTCAAAAAATATCGTTGTTCATCTACCTATGCCGTTGATAGGCAGTTAAACGCTCGTCTATTAGATGGCAGAAGGTGCAATAAACCCGTGTACCCACCCGCTGCCATTCATACAACAGAAACAGTCAGTGTATCAGGTTTGTGCTCAATTAAACACGCCAATTGAGATGAGATCAATAGTATTTCAGTATTCATACTTTTTGCGACATTTTAGTTTTGGTGGCCTGTCGTAAAATTTGTCATTAAGGTTGGGAAACACCGGCCTATAATACAGGCGCCAACGTGGGCGCTTACATGACTTTATATTATGTTATACGGTATCCTCACACGTGTTAAGGATTTAAACACGCTTCTCTATATTTGCTCATCTCAGCGTAAACATTGCTCGATAGCAACAAAACCCTCGCAAGAAGATCGAGGTAACAGTTTTGAACAGCTTCAAAAACATTGTGACAGCTCGTGATAAAGGGAATAGCATCGCTGTTAGCATCAAAGCCACACTGGATCGAGTGGTTTATTTTATGAATTTGATGGACCAGCCATGACAGCTCTTAAGTGTCAGTCGTCCTAATATTACTATGAATATTGTGCTGTATATTGTGTGAAGTAGGGGTACAAACTTTGCTATGCACCCGAACGGTCTTTCCAACATTCATTTTGAGACGTGACGGTTACTGTTGAGCATGTTTGTCTTCTTGAGCCTCTGATAAAGTGAATTTCAAAAAGAATCTTTTTGAAGACTCAAGTAGCAAAAGACCTTAAGACCCAATTAGTTCATATATAACGCGCCTTAATAAATGAAGGCATATTCAATGTTCCAAAAGAATAGTTGATTAAAAGGCTGTCAATATCTTCAGCCTAATAGCATGACTGCCGAAGTCATTGTACCTACTATCGCACTATTAATAAAAGAAATACCAAGGTGCTTACTAAAAATAGTGTTGTTGTTTTTTTTTTCTTCTCTTTATTCCCAGACATCCAGGTCATGGTAATTAATCCCAAAGTGGACTCGTCTTGTTTGGTGAATTTGTTGTTTTCTTGTTTCTTGAAAATGTGCTATTAGGCAATGCTATTATTAGGCAAACAATATGTTTGAACATACCAGAAGCGAATGCCTCAACATTTTCCAAATGTAAAAAAAAAAAAAACGATGACAATAGTAAATACACAGTCATTAATATCTTGAACACTTATTAGCACATTAACTCATTTGTTGTGTCCTTTCCAGCGAGAAGATACATGTATCTTAAAGGGTGCAACATTTTTTTCCCAAAATAATAACTTGGCGTCAATTATACTTCACAGCAGCAGGTGGAGCCAAGGAGCAAAAACAAACAAAACAAAACCACTTATGTCCTCTTGACTATGACAGAAATGTACATGCCTAAATAATCTTAGCCGTTTTCTTTCTTTAGCATGTGACCCTTATTGACCTGACACTCCTTTAGAGGCACGGCTTTACTAAAGCAGTGTGCTTACATTCCCCAGAGGCAACATTTAAACTGACTACAGTAATAACAACGTAATAATCCTGGGAGCGACATCTCGACGACGGTGTCCCGTGCAGGAAAGACAATTAAAAGTGTTCAGCAGCGGCGTGAAAGCTCTTGCCAAAGGACGCATAATACACAACAATGGAAGAATTTTAAAAATGAATAAAAATAAAAATAATAAAATAAAAATAAGAGAGCAAAAAATGGGAGCACGGCGGCATAAGTTATGCATGAGGTGTAAATTCTATAAGCGGTTGTTTGCTCCTGTACCTGTGCTTTTCCACCTCCTGAGAGGCCCACAGTGGGGAGCGTCGGCTCTGGGAGTCCAGTGAGGATGGGGACAAAGGAGCTCCCTCCATCAACCATTGAGCCCTCAGAGACTTCCTCTGGAGAAACACAGCACAGGCGTCCACGATAGGAAAGTAAGATACAACCGCTTGAAAAAGTTGCTCTATTTGGAACAACGTTACAGAAAAATGTGCCCCAGAAACATTGGAGTCTTCATGTGTAAAGTCAGTGAGCTGTCGGAGAACATCAGTGAACCTCATTTTAAGCGGCATCGAAGGATTATTTCTGTGTGTGTTTTACCCTTTTCCTTTAATGACACTTTCTAATAAAAGACGGTGAGAGAAGAGACGTAGCATATCCACCGAAAGTCACCGATAAGTAAGAGGATACGCTCTATAATCGGAGGGTGCAGACAACATTTGAAAGACCCCACATATGATGGGTGGGAAGAAAAATAAAATAGAAAATCGGGATGTGTGTACCACAGGGCATCCGGACTGCTTAGAAATAGAAAAAAAAGAAAGAGTACTAGCAGAAGAAGAAATCGAAGATGCTAGGCCACGGGGTCATCGACAAAGTTGAACCTAACTTAACTGTTTCTAAATACATTAAAATACGTATTAAATACGTTTGAAGGTAAGTGCTCAAAATGCTCAAAACAAAAAAAAAAACACGCAGTTCAAGGTTTTATCATGGTGAAAGTTTGTACTCTTAACAGAAATATTGCAAATTTGGTTTTGAAAGTCAACCAAACCAAATTCAATCAGCATCAGGGAACAGATCACGATTGAACCTGGAGGTACCGCTGGATTCACCTCACGTGTACGTCTGCGCCCTGTTCTCTCCTCTAGTTAGAATTAGCGATAATACATTCATCTTCATTGTTTCCTCATGTGCTGTTCGGCTCCTCTCCCGCTGATTCCCTATTATCTTTTTCATAAATATCACTGCCTAACTCTGCATGCCCCCTGCTAAAAAAAAAACAAAAAAAACAAAAAGACTTCTGTTCCAAGGTGGTATTGCTTTGATGCTTCCTGACTCCGTGGAAAATGATAAGATACTGCGTATAACACGCCTACAATTCATCTCCCAAGACAGATATTGTGTTATGTTCATTACAATTGACTTATTTCAGCCATTTTTGCCATTGCGCAAATGTTATTGAAGTATAATTCAAAGGGCAGACATAATGCAACATTTAATGACACTTTGTTCTTCATCTTCATCACGTTGGATAAAAAGGTGGTCAAATTGGTGGCTTCAGATAATGAAATGACTGCTTTCATTTGAAGTAAAATACAGCCGAACTTGATCAAAGATGCAATGTGCATATCACACACTTTATTTCCCTCCCACAACTTCTTATGATATGGTCTGTTCCAGTGTACATCTAGATTAATATGAGGACCTGCAGCGTTGCAGCCTGTTCACCTTCATTTAAGTGGCTTCTTTTATCTACGAGCATCTGCTCCACTAAAGGGCTTCAATCTTGGGCCAATCTCGAAAATCCAACTCAACCTTTTGCCTTCAGGCAGGTTCAGTGGGAATTTGAAAGTCAGCTTTTTTTGGAGGCTGGTTGAGCACCTTGTAATAATTTAATTCCCAGGTCAAGCCGTCGCCATTATAAAACCTTTATTAACTGCAGGCAATGTTTTAAAGCTATAATCCGCAATTTCTAGCGCCCCCTAACGCCGGAGTCAAGCATTACAACAACACATTCGTCGCTTCGTTATGACGTATGTGCATTTAACGCATCTCTTGTTTTTAAACGTTTCTTAATTATTTACAAGCCTAAAAGGAAGCTAATCAATGTTAGACGTATAAACAATAAAACCACTTCATTTTGATAATAAGTGACAGCATGTATTGGACTTTAAATTGCTTACTTCATGCAACGTTTGGTTTAAGTCGAAACACACACTAAGAGTTAATCCTTTGATGTAGGCCAATACGATATCTTGCGTGATATCATGCATAATACACGTGAGCATTTGGAATAAGTGTTGAAAAAAAAGCTTACTTCAGGTTTATGAGTGGAAAAAAAAAAAAAAAAAAAAAAAAAAGAGACACACAAGCTTGATTGCACACACATCAGACTGGATGCGCTACATTTCTGTGCAATTCATTTTGCGCATTGTTGGAAGAGTATATGCAAATAGATGAAGTTTATCAAACCTGAGACGCATTCCAATGGCTGATTTTGAGTCATGAGTTTTAATTAGCGCATCTTATTTATTCATATTTTTCCCTAAAAATGTTGTTTGAATCGAATGGCATCCAACTTTACAGATTATGGAAAATAAGTGCAGAAGCATTTCTTTTCAGTTGAGAATCGTAGAAAAAAATCATTTATTTCCATAGCTCAATTTAAAAACTGGAACTACATTTGATAGATTCTTTAAACAGAGGAAAATACTCTTCAGAAGTCAAATTCCTACCTATTTTCTATATTAAAATTATTTTGTTTCTGATGTCATATTCTAGTTTAAAAAAAAAAAAAAAAATCATTTTCACTACTGAAATAAAGTTTTCCACAATATTTTAGTTGCTTGAGATGCACCTGTATATCACACAATAAATTCACTCTAAGCGCAGCGCGTTCCACAGTGACACATGATGTTTTTCCACTTGTATCCGAAATGTGAAAATCTCCACAGCAGCCACCGTCCTCAGGTTTCCCAAAAGTTTGCCCAGTGTTATTGGCAACCTCTCTTTAACTATAACGGGCACAACACCATCTCTGTCTTCTCTTGCCGCAGAGAACAAGCTCCCTTCTGTTACCTTGCCTGCCCCCTTCAGCTGGCTGCATGCAGAGTGTCTCCAAACATTCCAAGAGCGGCGCTCACACACACCGATGCGCCTTCCTTCCTTTTTTTTTTTTTTAATGGCGATCAGCTGACCTTCAGTGACAGATTTAGCGGAAGGTAAAATACAACAACCCGTCGATAAATTCTGCCTTTCGTGACTGCAGCACTGTCGTTAACACTAACGCTGTGAGCTGTCTCGAAGGTAGGGAGTATTAGCTCATTAAAAATGAAAGCAACCTTCAACTTAGTTTTATGGCTACAATAATGAACGTCAACAAGCTTGCGGACGGACGTAAATAACGTTTACCGGCGTTGTATACCTGCATACACAATAACAAATGCCACGCACACACAAAAAAATAAAGCGCACAGTTTTTCAGGAATGTGCTGCGAGGCAGCGTTAACACGGTGGAGTAGGAAGTGGGAACGGCAGTGTGGAAATGATGCGACAACAATGGCGGCGCTCTGTGATTTGCACTGAGTGGAAACATGGCCATGAGAAGTGAGAGGTTCAGCGTCTGAGAAAAGGAAATGAACAAGGGAGACTATCTGCTCTCGAACAAGCCGGAATGAGTCTATTGAGAAAAGCGTGTGTGAGAGAGGCCAGACATGAAATAAGACGTCTAAAAAAAAAAGTCTGGCTATGGTATCAGACCTTGAGCTGCTGCAGTCTGAGTTTTTCATCCTCCATCTCTCTCTTGGCTCTCTCCTGCTCCTCCTGCTGCCGCCGCTTCTCCTGCAAGACGACACGTAGGCCAGAAGGCCGGAAATTAAATTGAAGCACTAATTGTGCAGCAAAACTGAGTGATTAATCGATTCATTTTTTTTTTCCCTCCGCGTTGTGTGGAATTGATTAATCAACGGAGTGCACTACTTGGTCGCAACCAGCAGAGGTGCTGTTGATTCATTCGCAATTAACTGCTGTCACAAGAAGCACAAGTTGAACTGCATTTGCGCTATCGATCAACTCCTCACAATGAGCAGCATTATTTTGCGCATGACGGCATGGCTAAGGAAACTTCTTCCGACAGTCTTATTCTACTTAAAGGTTAGAGGACAAAGATTTTTTAATTTTTCTTGATAAATCTACAACCCCTTTACAAACCACATCTGCCATTTCGAAGTGATTATATGGCAGATGTACAGCAGTTAAATCGATAAATATGATGCAGAACGCACCTTCCGCTTTTCGCATCTAGCGCCTTCCGGTCTTCGTCTCTTTGCGGCGCTGTGACATCACACAAGCCGAACATCCTGTTCATTCGGCGTTGTGTGCTATTGTGCAAAGCGGCACAGACAAGAGGTGAGCATTTCCTTGCACTGGGGAGTAAGAAAAAAAAAAAAAAAGACCCACAGAGTACTTTTCAGTACTGTCGTCTGTACTTTTGCCTATACGACAGGCCAACAGACACACGGCAAAGACTTTGTGTGCGGTGTGTTATAACGCAACTCGAGTGAAGGGCACACAATATATAGGAATACTGCATACTATGTAAAAGCTTGCGTGTAAACATGCTTTTGACAACTCAAAAGTACTCAAATGAGCACCAGAGGTTGCTGCTTGGTGCTGATGTTTTTTTTCATGACCTACCGACCTCACTGGACGAATTTACGGGACGCCATTCAAGCGATCAGCTGATTTGGTGCTCAGCCACCGTCGCCGCCAGCGAGTGGCGCCGTTTGCAGGGATCTTTCTTGTGCGTCACAGTCCCCTCTCACATAACGCTGCCTTTTCGTGGGCCAAACAATCCTACGCTTGGTGAATTGTGCTTCACAATGATAGTAAGTCACCGAAGGATGCTACGTCTCTATGAATGTTTGGCCGCCTCGAGCTTCTACAGAAGATGCTAGCAGACCGGCGTCTGGACCAATCAGAGCCAAGCTGTTTTCTACATTTCAATTGGGAAAGGTGAGCGATCCGTTGAGAGCAAAGCTTATTTAAATGTCCCATATTAATGCCAGGTGGAAAAGACTAACTAGAATAGTTTGAAAAAAGGACATTTTGGCCATTTCTAACCCAAATTATCTTACAAATCAATAAAGCAACAAAGATTATCAAAAACAAAATGATAGAAAGGGACCTTTAAGAATGTTAAATGTAACTTAAAATATTGCCTGTACACATAAAGGTTATGATGGTTTGAAAGTGGTAACAAATTAATTCACATTACTGCGTATCGTAAAAGATTTTTATTCTTTTAATTTGAACAACTTAGAACTCATCCAGCAGCACATAACAGATTGTATTGGACATTGAAAGTTCCACTGTGTTTCTATCGAGGCCAATGTTGATCCAAATATCAACAACAGTACAGCTCATAATGCTCAGTGCAGCCTGGTGTTGTTTTGCACTCTTTTTGAATTATGTATGAGCAACAAACAGATTTCCTCTGTGGACTCACAGCGATGGCCTCCAGTCGCTGTTGGTACTTCTCCGCCTCATCCATCCTGGCACCTGTGATACAGACAAAGACGTGAAAAAAAAGTTGAAAGACCACGACCATGTTTTGTCTCTAGGTTGACTGCGTTCACCGGCTCAAGAGAATGGAACTTTGTTAGTTCTTGTCAGGAATGCTTCATTTAATGTCCATCAACTGTAGTTTGTAGATTTCTCTGTAGTCATGCGCATGTATGCACCAAAAATAATCATCATCCGATGACATTGGAATAAAGCTGCAAGTTTGTAACATAACTAAGGTGATTTTGGCCAACATGTTGTTTACCCTTTATTCCATGAACACCCCCGTTAAATAAGCTTTTTCCATCATGACAGTCTTCGGCTACTACAAGCAAATTTGGACAGCAAATATTTGTTCACCAGCAACTGTGGCAGAATGTGACAATATTTCAATATTTGACTTTTTCCCAAAACTCCCAAGTTTTAAAACCCCCCAGGAGATATACAGCTTTTTTTGTTTTGTTTTTTCCATTCAAAGAACTCCTGAGGTTTATGAATGCCAAATATTCTTGGCATATAGTGGCCAACAGTTATTTTCCTGTAAATGTCATTTGCAGGGTTTTTTAAATGTTCTGAACAAAACAAAACAAAAAGAACGGAGCCACCTTTTGGTTTAAAAACTCAATGAATGACACGAAATACCTTGAAAAGAGTTGAGAAACTAATTGCGCAGTTAACAATGCATGCGGCACCACAACCAACAAAGCATACTTTGCATATAATCGTATTATCCATTATCACATCCAGGAATTGAAGAAATGCCAAACTCATCCCCCCTCATTTTCACATTGTTACTTGTCTCAAAACTGAAACGACTCAAGTGAAATGTAAAATAAAAAAAATAAAAAAATAAAATAAAAACATGGAGGGTGAAGCTGGAGTATCATTGCTTTGAATTAGAGGTGGGTTGGCTGCAATCAGCAGAGGTGCTGCCGATTCAGTTTCAACTAGTTTGCGGTCTACGGTATGACCACAACTTGATGTCATCACCTCTGGGAAGTTAAGCTAGATCTATGCAACATATGGCAACTCCGTAATCCAGGACTATTTATCTTAATACTCCATCGTTCAAAAGATCACAGTTGTGTTATTGATCGTTAATGTTCTCCATAGTTGATGAAGGAATTATTTGGATATTTCCTACTTTGAGTCTGCTTACTTGTATATTCTTTTTTGATTTTTGGGGAATAAGCGCTGCAGATTTACAAAGGTATTTCTTTCTTCTCTCTTGTCTCAGGGCAAATCTGTTATTTCTCCAAAGTGGTAGATCGTTCATGGCCCTAGGGTTAGTTATCATGGTGAGAAACACATCCAAGAAAGCACCGGAAGGAGTCCTACAGTCCCCTACGGCTGTTGAGTGAGTGATATGAATGTTAGTATATGGGAGAGGAACCACAAAATAATAAAAAAAGAATAATAGGAAGGAAAACCTACTGAATAGGGCAAGTGCAAGATGGAGAATGGCAGTTTACTAAATAAATAATGCACATAACAAAGGAAGGAGAAACAATATCTCATATCGCTGGTGCTCTCAATGACTGGAGGTGGCAGCTTACAGTATAAGACTCCTTAGGGACTAGAATCTTACATCTTAACGGGATTCCAGATGAGGAAATAGCAGGCAGAGATAAACAAGCAGAGCCAATTGGCAGCTTTGATGAAGAGATATTGAGGAGCTCCCCGAAGACAAACACGGACTCTGATAATTAGATGCAAAACAGGAGGAACGAGCTGACACAGTCAAAAAGTTTGAGAGTGGGAAGGTTGAGATGGTCAGAGAGCAAAGATGAAGGGAATGAGGTGGTGTTAACTAAAGTCTGATTCTGTTAAGATCCTCATCATTAAGAGTTAAGTTGCGGTCAATCAGATCCGAGCTTTCATGCTGGTTCAAGAGTTCAGCAAGCTGTCAAAAGAGCAATGTTATGACTTTACAACTGTAGATAGAAGCTGTGATCGCCAAACAGAGATTTTTGTTAGTGGGTCACAACGGTAAAAATATGAGACTGCAGGAAGAAGATCATAGCGCTTATCGAGTTCAGGGTCATGGGAGGCAAAGTGTCAGTGGGAACAAACACTGATAAAATGTATCTGCCATTCTAAAATAAACGGGAAATCGAGGTCATTGGGGCTCTAGATATGGTTTTCCTCAACTTGCAAAAACACAGTATTTTAGGGTATCTGCAGGTTTAAGGAAGCCTAGAAGGAAGACTTTTTAAAACCCTTTTAAAGCCTCAATATTACATAACCGTATTTCAAGAACTGTTGTAATAAACCCATATTTTGTCAGAAGAAAACATTTCACAGTGATTCCAGGTAGCAGCTTTTATTTATGGAAACTACTGCATAACTACCTTCTCTCTACTCAACAAAGTGAAAAATGTACTAGTTGTTTTGAATGCAGCCCTATGGGGGGCACAAGCCAGTGCAAAGTGTAGGCCGGTCCCAAGCCCGGATAAATGCAGAGGGTTGCGTCAGGAAGGGCATCCGGCTTAAAACTTTGCCAAACAAATTCGTTCGTCCAAAGAATTCCATACCGGATCGGTTGTGGCCCGGGTTAACAATGTCCGCCACCGGTACCGTTAACCTGCAGGGCGCCGGTGGAAATTCAGCGACAGTGGGTCAAAGTCGAAGAAGAAGAGGTGGAAAGCGGGTTCTTCGGCAGAAAGAGAAGAGGAAAGCACAGAGCCTAGAACTGAATGTGGGGACTTTGAATGTTGGGACTATGACAGGGAAATCTCGGGAGTTGGTTGACATGATGATTAGGAGAAAGTTTGATATATTGTATGTCCAGGAGGTCAGGTGGAAAGGCAGTAAGGCTAGAAGTTTAGGGGCAGGGTGTAAATTATTTTACCATGGTGTAGATGGGAAGAGAAATGGAGTCGGGCTTATTTTAAAAGAAGAGTTGGCTAAGAATGTCTTGGTGGTGAAAAGAGTATCAGATCGAGTGATGAGGCTGAAACTTGAAATTGAGGGTGTTAAGTATAATGTGATGAGTGGCTATGCCCCACAGGTAGGATGTGACCTAGAGGTCAAAGAGAAATTCTGGAAGGAGCTAGACGAAGTAGTTCTGAGCATCCCGGACAGAGAGAGAGTCGTGATTGGTGCAGATTGTAATGGACATGTTGGTGAAGGAAATAGGGGTGATGAAGAAGTGATGGGCAAGTACGGCATCCAGGAAAGGAACTTGGAGGGACAGATGGTGGTAGACTTTGCAAAAAGGATGCCAATGGCCGGAGTGAACACTTTTTTCCAGAAGAGGCAGGAACATAGGGTGACCTACAAGAGCGGAGGTAGACGCACGCAGGTGGATTACATCTTGTGCAGACGATGTAATCTGAAGGAGGTTACTGACTGCTAGGTAGTGGGAGGGGAGAGTGTGGCTAGACAGCATAGGATGGTGGTGTGTAAGATGACCCTGGTGGTGGGGGAGGAAGTTTAGGAAGACAAAGGCAGAGCAGAGAACCATGGGGTGGAAGCTGAGACACGACGAGTGTTGTGCAGCTTTTTGGGAAGAGGTGCGACAGGCTCTCGGTGGACAGGAGGACCTTCCAGAAGACTGGACCACTGCAGCCAAGGTGATCAGAGAGGCAGGCGGGAGAGTACTTGGTGTATCTTCTGGCAGGAAAGGAGAGAAGGAGACTTGGTTTGTGGAACCTCACTGTACAGGAAATCATACAAGGAAAAATGTTAGCTAAGAAGAAGTGGGACACTGAGAGGACCGAGGAGAGGCGAAAGGAATACATTGAGATGCAACATAGGGCAAAGGTAGAGGTGGCAAAGGCCAAACAAGAGTCATATGATGACATGTATGGCAGGTTGGACACTAAAGGAGGAGAAAAGGATCTATACAGTTTGGCCAGACAGAGGGATAGAGATGGTAAGGATGTGCAGCAGGTTAGGGTGATTAAGGATAGAGATGGAAATATGTTGACTGGTGCCAGTAGTGTGCGACATAGATGGAAAGAATATTTCGAGAAGTTGATGAATGAGGAAAATGATAGAAGGGAGAGTAGAAGAGGCAAGTGTGGTGGACCAGGAAGTGGGAATGATTAGTAAGGGGGAAGTTAGAAAAGCATTTGGTCTTGATGACATTCCTGTGGAGGTATGGAAGCATCAAGGAGAGGTGGTTGTGGAGTTTTTGACCAGCTTGTTCAATAGAATTCTAGTGTGTGAGAAGATGCCAGAGGAATGGAGGAAAAGTGTGCTGGTGCCCATTTTTAAGAACGCGAGTGATGTGCAGAGCTGTTTGAACTATAGAGGAATAAAGTTGATGAGCCACACAATGAAGTTATGGGAAAGAGTAGTGGAGGCTAGACTCAGGACAGAAGTGAGTATTTGCGAGCAACAGTATGGTTTCATGCCTCGAAAGAGTACCACAGATGCATTATTTGCCTTGAGGATGTTGATGGGAAAGTACAGAGAAGGTCAGAAGGAGCTACATTGTGTCTTTGTAGATCTAAAGAAAGCCTATGACAGAGTACCCAGAGAGGAACTGTGGTATTGCATGCGGAAGTCTGGAGTGGCAGAGAAGTATGTTAGAATAATACAGGACATGTACGAGGGTAGCAGAACAGAGGTGAGGTGTGCTGTCGGTGTGACAGACAGGTGGAGGTGGGACTGCATCAGGGATCAGGCCTGAGCCCTTTCCTGTTTGCAGTGGTGATGGATAGGCTGACAGATGAGGTTAGACTGGAATCCCCATGGACCATGATGTTTACAGAAGACATTGTGATCTGCAGTGAAAGCAGGGAGCAGGTGGAGGAACAGTCAGAAAGATGGAGGCATGCACTGGCAAGGGTGGAGGACTTTAAATACTTGGGGGGGGGGTCAACCGTCCAGAGCAATGGTGAGTGTGGTCAGGAAGTGAAGAAACGGGTCCAAGCAGGTTGGAACGGGTGGAGGAAGGTGTCAGGTGTGTTATGTGACAGAAGAGTCTCTGCTAGGATGAAGGGCAAAGTTTATAAAACAGTGGTGAGGCCAGCCATGATGGACGGATTAGAGACAGTGGCACTGAAGAGACAACAGGAAGCAGAGCTGGAGGTGGCGGAAATGAAGATGATAAGGTTTGCTCTCGGAGTGACCAGGTTGGATAAAATTAGAAATGAGCTCATCAGAGGGATAGCCAAGGTCTGATGTTTTGGAGACAAAGTTAGAGAGAGCAGACTTTGATGGTTTGGACACATCCAGAGGAGAAATAGTGAGTATATTGGTAGAAGGATGATGAAGATGGAGCTGCCAGGCAAGAGAGCTCGAGGAACACCAAAGAAAAGGTTGATGGATGTCGTGAGGGAAGACATGATGGCAGTTGGTGTTCGAAAGGAGGATGCAGGCGATAGGCTTACATGGAAAAGGATGACACACTATGGCGACCCCTAAAGGGACAAGCGCAAAAGAAAAGAAGAAGACTAGTTGTTTTGACACAATTGGACATTGTGACATTTTAAAGTTTGATTACACTGGGGAACACAATTTTTCTTGAGTTAGGTCTGACAACTGTTTTGAATTTTTTGGTGCGGAATCCAAAACTGATCTCAGTTTTTCTCTATCACGTCAAGTTTTTGAACTATGGATCCCCGTTTTCTTAAAAAATGTGAAAATACTGTACTTAAGATATGTGTTTGATTTATAAAACTTTTCAAATATTGACATACAATGAAATATGAAAGAAACAGGCATGACGGCAATGTTTATTTAACACTATTATGTTTTACAAAGGATATGGCACAAATCCTCTTAATTTGTACTATGCTAGCTTTCTGTTTGCAGATATTGATAGTACTGAGCTATGGGGAGCTGCACACAATTGTGACTGCTCAATTGTGACTGCACAAACAAGTTGCCACATCGCTGTAGATGAGTCCAATCGTAATCAGCTGGCAAGTCTTACTACAGCTAATCAGTGGAATTTTGCTTATCTGGGGGGGTGGGGGGTAGGGTGAGAAGCTCGGTCGTCAGGGAGGGGCTCAGAGTAGAGCCGCTGCTCCTCCGCATTCAGAGGAGCCAGATGATGTGGCTCGGGCATCTGATTAAGATTCCTCTCGGTCGCCTCCCTGGTGAGGTGTTCCGGGCACGTCCCACCGGGAGGAGACCCCGGGGACGTCCCAGGACACGCTGGAGAGACTATGAGAGGCTGCTGCCCACGCGACCCGGCCTCGGCTAAGCGGAGGAAAATGGATGGATGGAGGGTAAGATGTGGAGAAAAACGTGACATGCAAGAAAAGAAAAACTGACTGCAATTTTGGAATCAGCATGCCAATTTGAGTTTTAATCAGCATAAAAATCCAACTCAACAGAATTATTTTTTTCAAATTGTTCCCCAGTATTATATATCACAAACTGAAGAATCAGGACTGTGTTTTTGTGTTGATTTGTCCATCCGCTCATGCATGGCCCACACAATTCCTTGGGAATACCAAATGGGTACTTATTATTTTATACAAAAAGGGCCTTGGAATGACGACGATTATATTACATTACGTCATTGGATGGCCAAGGCAACCTCGCTTCTGACCTGCTTTTATTAAGATGCCGTATCTAATAACGTTGGCTTACCATTGACCAAAATGTGGGGGTTAAGAGCTAATTGCGCATTCCTCATTTACTTTTCATTATTCTTTTGCGCATTTACATTTTCTCTACTTATTCTACATGACTTCATCCAATCATATTCCAAGTATTTTGTCTACCCTTTTCCAAACAGTTTCTGATGGCTGTTTTGGAGTTTTGTGAAACAAGTATGGCTTCAATGCAGTATAAAGCAGTATGCCGTTAAATGGGGAAATTTCTACATTCATTAATGACAGTGTGTTAAATATGTGACTGTGAATTTTCTCACAACGCCTACCACCAACATCCTTGTGGAATTCAGAAAGCACACTATGAAACCCACTGATGTCTCCCGGATATAATACAAATTACAGTTTCATTAAAACCATACCCGTGTAAAACGATCTAGCCCTTTCCTCTCCATGCTTCTGGGTCTGACACCATGTCTCACAGAAGCTTTTCCGTTAGCGAAAGTGGCTAACCTGGCAGTTGTCCGACTCCGGCTAGCTAAATCTGTCACGCCTTGCATCATTACGGGGTTAAAGACTTCAATCTTGATAAATCTGTCGTATGGCCATGACTTATTGTTGACTGCGATAAACTATATGACGGACTAGGAGGAGTTATAGGATTTTTGGAGATATGCTGTCTTTGCTGACATTATGATATATGTTAGCTAATGCTTGTGCGGTGATGTTCCCTTTGCTGACTGCGATATGATGTTGGTCAGTCCTTGCTATAAAAGTCAGTGTCCAGCCGCACCACCCTGTCAGATTATCGATTACGAACTTGGTTGAACAATACATGCATACAACACACAATGTCATACCAGCATGTTTTGTAGAAACAGGAGGGAGAGTATCACAGAGATGACCATTTCAAACTTCCATTCTAGGCCCTTTTCACAAGAATAACCATTAAAAAAACAAATACAATTCAATAAAAACCAGGCACTATTGGTGCAGAATGTACCTATGTGATAGCTCTGAAACTTAAGGCCAATTAAATCTAATTTGCAAACAGCAGCTAGTAATATTAGTAATAATAAAGAGAGTAATTTCTTCTGGCTTGAGCGTTTGCAATACTTTTCTGATATTCATGAAATCTTAAAAAGGTACGCATGTGAAAAAACAAACAAAAAACAGACCAACCACAAACAGCTGTCATTCCCTACTCAATGGGGCTGCCATCATGAATTAATTGCACACATTCTTCTTGTCCCCGTGCCAAAAATGTATATTTGCCTTCAGTGTATGTGTGCTTGCTTATTTAAGAATGTATATTTGCATAGTGGGGGTGGGGAGATTCTATATCCTGGGCGTAGTGACATTGGCTCAGTGGGAACAGATGGAAGAACAGCAGGGTGTCAAGAATGAAAAACTTTTAAGATTTATGTTAATATCAACTTTCCGTTTGTGGCTCTAAAATAAATGCATATTTACATCGGAACAAAAATATTTGTTCTTTTAATCAAGACTGAAAGACCATTGCCACAAGTCATAACAAAAAGTGCCTTTAATATTTTCAAACGAAGGAATAGCATTAATCCCGATCCTAGCAACAAAGGCAATCGGTATCATGCATGTTTGCCCAAAGTCATCGTTTACATCATTCCAGTGCCTCCTGCTGCTCAAAGAATGTTGAATGTTGTTGCTAAAGAACTGTAGTTCTAACACATGACATCAGCTTGCTGTCGAGGAAAGGCCCAGGCACCAAGAATTCAAGTCATGAATGATAGAAACAGAGCAGTGCACTCAAACATGGATACAGTTGCATATCTTTCTGGTGAGGTTAGGGGTACAGGGGCTTTTACGTGACTGGGAGGTTTGGAGCATGAAAACTGCTGGTCAGGCCATTTTCTACTCTAGGCTTCACTGAGCTGGGATATTGGTTGACAAAGCCTGGCTGATGCCGACTCAACTTTTGCCAAACAGTGAATGACTAAAGAGTGGTCCTGTAAAGAGGCGTATGAGACTAATCAACACACGTGCCTTAACATTGATGATCAAATTCTAATAATCTGATAGATTGCATCTAGGTCAGACTGGAAGGACAGAGTTGCTTAAAGTCTTGTGAGACGGCACAGTGGGAGCCATTAGAAAGGTCACCCAGTGACATTTTCCTTACATGTGATGATGGAATTATCCAGCTCATCGCCTGCGATGCATCCTTTATTCCCGCGCTCATAAATTTTGCGCCATATTCCACACAAATACACAGAATAAAGATGATCACATTGAAGTAAGGAATGGAAGATGAGTTTTATTTAGAGAAACGAAGCGTACCAAGCAGGGATTGGAATAATAGTGTCAAAGCAATGGAGGCAAATTTGAGTGCACTACTTTGCTGCCACCAGCAGAGGTGCTGTTGATTAAATCAGAAGCAATTTGCGGTCTACAGAGGAGGACCATGGCATCTGCTAAGGGAATGCCTAGTTTGAACCACATGATGTCATGTGAGGGTCTGATATACGAAAATCCCAAATAGCGGGCGCTAAATTGCGTGTTCACGCTCACAGATCGTCCGCTGTTGGTGGGTGTGCGTGTTCTACTAAGATTGCAATCTTTTACTAAGATCCTACGTAGCTTGCTCTAAATTGTCTTTCAGACGGAGTATTTAAAGACACAAAATAAGCAATCGCAATTTGTCTCAAGTTTGATAAATCTAAATGCTTGTGTTAAATTAATATTTTTGCATATACTCCTCCCATAGTTGAATGGATCCAATGGGTTATACATAAGCTTCCACATCTGTTTGTGTGAGCAATCCAGTTTGCACCCGTTTTTGCACATGCAAACCTTTAGTAAATCATGCTCATGGTGTGATAAGCAAATGATCAAGGATGCCAATAAGATTTTGCTTTTTGTGCCCTTTTTGCTTGAGTTGGATTGACTTCTACAACACATATTCAATTAGGCTTTAGAAGATGTCTAAACATTACAGGCTGCTTCGAGAGACTGCATTTTCCCTGAATTATAATATTCATTTTTGGTGGTCAATCCTGAAGTAATTAATTTAAACTTTGATTAATATTACATAAGTATGACTGTAATGGGACATGTTGTGAGGGTTACCGAAATATTAGAAATTGCCTTGTGATTTACAGTCAAGCGAGTTGATAACATTGGAGAAGATTATCACGAACAATGCAGCAAACTAATTTATCAGCAAATGATCAGAACAAGTTGGTTAGGTTCATCAGATAACTTAATTTAAATGATAATGATCTGTCATCATATCCCTTTTTTCGACTTCAAAAAGCAATAATCTACGTTAAAAAAGTGCAATAGGCTCTTCCCACTAATGCATTGTGTACAGTAAATGGCAAAATATCATTGTACAGGAATGACAAACCAAAATAATAAAGCCAAAAAAGATTAGAAGTTCATCTAAAGTCCTTCCAATTAGTTTCACACGTTATGCATGAAGAGATGGGGTCTTCTAAGGCCTCTGTAGATTGCACACATCCTTCCACCCTTGTGTGTGGGAAGAGGAAAGGCACAAACACTACTGTCCTCCAGATGCCTGGCAACAAAGTGCAATCGCAGTGACTCTGATCCCTGAACCTGCACATACTCCGCTTTCGTCATCGTCCGTTGCTGAGGAAAAACCACACTTGGACAGCCAAACGGCAACACATACAGTACTCCTTGAGAGAGGCATGGGGAAATCAGAGAGGCAATCACTGTCTATAGCTGGCAGGTTATGGCAGGAGCACAAGAGCTGTGATTACATGCTTTTTCATCAGAAATCGATTTTTAGTTCAGCAGAAACTGTCTAATCTAGACGGATATAAACGGCGGCATGATTACGTCCAACCGTTCGTGCTACCGATAGCTTGCTAGGCTACATAACATTTTATTGCCTGCTTGCGAGCCGTATCGTATTCAAAGTACGTTAACATACCTCAAGCAAGCCTTAAACGAACGTCCTCTCCTGTCCTGAGCACCGGTGACCACCAACACACTATTTCCCCCATTTTGTCCTTAAAATACAAAGTCGACGCGCTCCACTCTTGTTGTCGTCGCCACGATAACGAGTGTATGCGGTCGCATTTGAGTTGACACGATAAAGCCCACTGATCGTAGAAAAACGGGATGCGGGATCGGAATACAAGATTTGATGGCAGTAGTCTGACATAGTGCAATCGTGAAAGAGTAAATTTGCCTTGTAGTCTGATCGGGCATTATGTGTTGCCTGTCTCCAACATGTAAAGGTTTTTGCGCTTATTTATTGAGTGTGATTGCTCAATAGGCGACCATTTCAGTAGTCATAATAATTTCAAATTTCTTTCTGTATGTAAAACTATAGTTATGCTCTATAAAATGTATTTTTGTCAATATTTGTGGTTGTCTGGATTATTTGGATTGACATTACTACCAATGGGAAATATTGCTTTGGTTTTCGTATGATCTGGTATTAGTCAGTCTTTTGGAACTGAATAATCGTGAAAACTAAAGTTCCATTGTACGCAGAAGTCTTAAAAGTCTGCAAATAAAAGGTGCATTTGGATGAAAATGCAATGCCACTTAATTATGTTTCCTAAATGGTCAGAGCACAGTTGCAACCCTGTCAGTCTGGGCATAAGATGATTGACACAGCACTTCATTCTTTAGATCGTCGTGACTGTCTCCATGTTGGCCTCGAAATAGCGGCCAATCTGGGCACGTGTCTGATCGCGAGCCATGTCAAAATGTCCTTCTGCCACCCACGTTTAAAACATGAAGTGTGGAAGGATTTTGCTGTGGAGAATAAATTTCACAGCCTCTGAGATGAAGAGTCCATTCGAAGGGACAGCATCATGATGCTTTTGTATAAAGCGAGCCTGTCAGCCGCCCATTAAATCAACCAACATATTAATACGGCCATCTGGGACGCATATAGCCATGATGGAAGCAAAAAATAAAAACTATTTTAAATGATTCATCTTGGCCCGCTACAGTAAGTGTGATTAACATGCTGGATTACCTGTAAAATCCGTCTGTGAAAAGACTAGTGTTGCATGAGTTTAACCAAATGTTATTTCCGAGGATGCTTCATTTTTAACACGTAGCGTGTGGTAGTTTCTCTCGAGAAGCATTCTCATATCATCTTTCTGTACATAGCGGATATTAATGAAACATTCAACTGGCTTTTTAAATAGATGTGTTACATTAATGGGATTAAATAGGGCAATACTATTTGCTAACCAATAAAACAGTGATCAGTCCTCATGCTTGGAAACAAGTCAATATTGATGAGAAAATGCCACACAAGTGGAAAGATAATTTGTGTGGAACCTCTAAAGTCAACCACTAAAGTCCACCAAAATACGCTTCTGAAGATGCGCAAAAATAATCAGAAAAAAACTTTTGAGTTTCTGAGAAATGTAAGTAGTCTTGCCGGCTTACTGGACTAAAACACTGCTTTTAAATGTTTTATTTATACATTACAGCTTTATCTCCTAAACTTCATGTACAGACAGTCGAGGCTCAAATAATAAGCGGGTGAATAGGGGCTTTTAAATGCGAGGAGGAACTGTGTGTGTGTGTGTGTGTGTGTGTGTGTGTGTTGTTCCGCTTTGCCAATGAATGCGGATTACAAACTCGCAGTATTTTCCACAGGGCACACAGATCTGTCCGGAAATGCTAACTGAAGGTCATTATGATGATTCACCTCCAATTGTTACAAACCATGCGCTTCATTCTTCAAACATAAACTATTTGATATAAAAATAAAAATAAACTACTCCACATGTATAGTCTCTGTGTGACATCATGTAAACAGAAAGAAAGGGAGAAAGATAAACTATACTTGAGACAAAGCCAAGATAGACTAAAAAAAATAATTGAAAGTCAAAGCAAGGAAACATGCATTTATAACACAGAGATGCAACAAGAAGTCAGACGTTAATAAGGAATGAATGGGTGAGCTCAAAGTAGAAGTGATGCATTCAGGGGGGCTCAGTTGGCAGCAACTGTTCTGACAAGTCCTAACAAGGTAGCTGAGGATGTGACACAAACATGTTGTCACCTACTGTATCTTACGGTACTGAAACCTCAGTCATGCACATACAGCTCACATCAAGACACCTCCCCATCGACACTTGTCTATACAAGCACGCACAACCTTGACAGACGTGTGTGACAGGACCCCAAATTCCCCCCAAATGAACAAAGGTGGCTTTGAAAAGCAACGTGGCCACTGAAATTGGCCGCAATCTTGGTTGAATTTTAGAAAAAAAACTTGGAACAAGCACTTTGTATGCCTCTAACAATTGATACATTCACGAAAAAAAGATTTGATGACTTAAGTAGATGACCTACCCTACTGCCTTCACTGCTCTTCTCACAAATGTTCCATTTGCGCCATTTAAATTGAGTTTTTTTAGGGCAAGTGACAGTCATGGAAATTTTTAAGGGGTCGAATTAGAGAACACTGGAATTTCAACCCTTACAAGCTTGATGGTGGATATTGTTTAACTGAAATGGGAAGGGTTTGAGTACAAGATGAAGGTAAGCATCGATTGTAGCTGTGGACAGGTTTGAAGTGTTAGGGACACAAAGGCGACAATTATATTTGTAATTTCATATGCACTTAGAAGAAAGCAAAGCGTGTAGAGTCTTTGTCACGGAAATGAACGGGTGCGGTCAGTAAATGGAGTTATCGATCACTGCCAAAACCCTCTCAAAATATTCGCACCCTCTCCTTATTCTCGCCCATTTCCTATTTTTTTTGTGGCAATCTGTCTACCTTGACAATTGCACCAGGTTTTTGTTGTTCAATAAAAACAATACAGTACGGTATAGTCTATTTTTAGCCTCAAAATCGCTTTGAGTGGGGCGAAGAGTCGCCGACTAATTTTTTTGCAACGGTCGACTTAGTCGCTTTTAGCCATGTTGCTTGACCTTATTTGTATTGTTTATTTCCAACCACAAATTTGCGAGAGAGTTTTTTTCTGAAATATTTTCACCCACCGGGGCTGTGCTCCCTACTCACACTGATGTTCATTCAAAATGGGTACAAGATTTCCCCACCACAGTCCTTGGGAGCTTAATCATTCATCATCATTCAAGAAGTTCAATAATTCTGATTGGAAACTTGTTATTAATGACTTTTTTGATGCTTCATGAGCACATGTGTAATGTGTGCCATTACTCTCGGAGATAATCGCTCTCCCTCCAGTGTTTGACTTGCGTTTGCTTGCTTTGTGAGTGCGGGATTAGTGTGTGTGTGTGTGTGTGTGTGTGTGTGTGTGTGTGTGTCAAATAGGTTTGAAGAGGAATGCAGTGCTAGTATAATCTGCCCTCAACTCATTTTCACTATTGTCATTACATCAAAAGCCCGTAGGCCTGTACGCCAGAGGTAACAAAACATTACAAAGGCAAGGTTTCAAGGAAAAGTGCATTTTCTTTTTTTTAAGTTTAAAATTGTTCCCATGCTAGGTGTCTTAATGACATTTTTGTCTGTGGCTTGCTTTCGTCCAAATACTCCAAGGATCAAGAATTACATATTTAAAGCATGCATTCTTTATAAGATTCCAGCGAATAGACAAGCTTTTCGGCGAATAAGGGAGGATAAGTTCCAGAAAAAAAAATAGTCTGTGATCTGTGTATTCATGACTCGAAACAGTGACTCTGCGGGCGTTCATTGTGTTATGTTTCCCCCCCCACCAATTCAGTGTCATTCAAAATGCAATTTCTTTTGTTGAACAAATTCCCGGTGTAGGCTATTTACACATACAGCCAACCAATGCACTCTATTTTACTTGAAGCCTTAATTCAAGGTGCAATTAATTCTCAATCAGTTCCACACAATCAAGCTCATCTCATCACGATTATAGTATCATGTCTGGAGGAATGAAATGAGGTCATCCACAAGCATTAATTTCTACTTTTCTTTCGTAGTCAGGTCACCTTGCTTCTTAGGCAGTCCAATATTTAACTTTCCTCCCTCCCAATTATCAGTAAGGACAAACAAAGTGACATCACAACCCCCCTTTAAGCAAATTAGACTGAAGACTCAGAGGTCGTTCTTAATAGCACAGTAAAGGACAAATACCCATCAAAATTGTGCTGTGGCATTAACCAAATGCTGATTAGCATTAAGGAAAAACAGATGGCAACCCTTGGGGCAAAATGACCTTTGAACCCAGGCGTTTCCCCTTAAACACTGAACAGTCTGAATGAAGATGAGTTGACTCCCCCCCCCAGTAGATGTCAACCAAGACATCCTTGGTTTTTGCTCTTATAAAGGGTACAGTTTACAGTCTTGACTGAAAGTAAAAAATAAAAATAATAATAATAAAAAAAGGATAAAGCTAAAAAGTGGTCTGTCTAGGCAGTAGAAAGATGGTACTGTATTGGTGCTACCATGTGCCATGGAATTCTGCCTGGAGTGCAAAAGCACAATCTATTGTTGGAGCAATACCCCTAGAGACAGCAAAAACTAAACCTGATCTCCCCCACCTCCCACAAGTCATCTGACAGCATTGTGCGGCGGAGTGCGTACTGTATGCACCGACCTGGTTCAAAATTAACTTGAAATTAATGTTTTACCCATGCATGGTGCAAATCCTCGATGTATCACGGTTCTTTAAGACTTTGGATCAATCCTGGTAGGTGGGTAATAACACAGAAAAATACATTCTTCTTGCCAGGTTCTATCTTAGGTATTACACTTGGTTCTTCAATATATCTAACAGAGCAAAGCTCAATTGTCTTGATCCAGGCCGGCATATAATGAAAGCAGTTTAACGCTATTCACATATTTAAGCTGGCATCAATATTTTCTTGCAAACTGAAAATAAACATTGAAGCCTTCTCCCTAAGTTGAGTCGACAGCTGGAGTCAGACCCGTCTAGATTTGGATGTAGCATTACTGCAGCAAAGAAATCAAACCCAAGCCAAGAGTGACAGCAAAGACTCTTTCAGGTAGACAACAGGAAGTCATGACATAAGCCTCTTAAACCAAAGACAAAGGAAGACTATTGTCTGGTCATGGTTACACTACTTTGTAGTTACCGCTCACTCTCAGCAGTGTCATCGTTTTCAACAGCAATAGGATGATACTTGGTGGAAAAGCCTGATAATTTACTACTGACTTTCCAAATCATCCCATGAGGGACTGTCAGTGTTGAAATTCATTTTTTGTGGTTGTACTGATTGACCTGGTTTTGTCCAACAGTAAACAAGAGCAATAATGAGAGTTTCCAACCTATAAAAATTCACTTCCAGAACGATTTGTCCAAATTTGTCTGAATTTCCATATTTTCAAAATGTTGTCAAGAACATTTGTGTACCAGTCGTCATAATTGTTAATAAATTATGGCTTCAATATTTGTCATTTTAATGTTTTTATTACATCAACCTTGTAATGGTGGACGCAGTTGCAGCCTGAATCAAAGTACCAGTACATGAGATATCAATGCTGCGTCATCAAAACTCAAAAGAATATTTATTTTGCACATCCTGTCTACTACAGTCAAGAAAGTCTGGTCAAATAGGGATGGCAGATTTGTCCAGCTGATGGAGTAGGTTCATTATATCGACCGTTGGTTAAATTAAGCTTTCTTAGTTGACTAGGGTTTTGAGTATGTGTAAAATGGAAAAGTTGGCATCCATCTCGCTGCAAAGATTAACCCAAGACAAGATTTGGCATGTATATGTGCACCATTGATGTATTTGGGCTGGGTGACCAAAAGCAATTCTCATTTCTAATGGAGACTCCAGCTGTGAAGCATGTCTAATACGCACAGGCAGCACTATTCGGGTATTTGTTGGCTACAGTTTGCGATTGCCGTTTCTCGTGTGCAGTATAGTCCTTCGGTTGCGTTATTTGGATACTTTGCCGTTTTTGCAAACACATCGGCAAACCAGTATAGCATTCATAAGTCTAGAGAATCAAACAAATGTGTTTTTAGCATGATGCCGAACAATCTCTGAAGTTGAATACCATGGAGGTCCTAAAGATAGGAATCTGACCAGCAATTATGCCTCTAAAGTTGTACAAAACCGTTAACATGAACATACTGTGACTACTTTTACAGTGCTTCTGCTCTTCTTTTTACACTGACATGAACACATTTTTACACTTGTTAAAATGTCACTCAAAATATTGTCAGTGATGGGGAAAAAAAAAAACTGCCAGTTGTAAAAGTCTAGAAAGCTTTAAAACAGATTGAATAACAAGTTATCACCTTCACAACCATACAACATGTCCTTACAGTCTAATATTCATCTGCTTGATCAATACATTGCTGATGGTGGCAACGGAAGGGCAGAGGACTGGGCAATTGGAACAACAGACAAAGCAAACAGAATGTTGGCGAATCTTTTTCCGTCCTCTCTACTCGGGCAGGACTTTGAGACTTTAAATCAACAGATTATTGAAAATGAAAGTGTCCTGTCCCGACACAGACACACAATGTCCTCGCAAAGTATAGATAATCACAATCAGAATCATCTTTGTTTGCCAAGTATGTCCATAAAAAACACACAAGGGATTTGTCTCCGGTAGTTGGAGCCGCTCTAGTACGACAACAGACAGTCAATTGACAGAGAACACTTTTGAGACATAAAGACATTGACAAAAAACAGTCACTGAGCAATAAAGGGTTGCTAGTTATCTGGTAATGCAGGTACATCTATTTATTTTTTTTGACAATTGTGCAAAAAGATGCAGAGTCCTCTAGCACTTAGAGCAGTTCGAAAGACTAATATTGCAATAGTCCGGTGCAATGACCATTGTGCAAAGGGCGCAGAGACTTCAAGCGAGTAGTGAGATAATCTGGGACAATGTTGATTGTGCAAATGTTGCAGATGCTACTCTGGCATGAGTGGCCAGTATTGGTCAACAACAGATATGCAAATAGTGCAGCGTGGCGAGACTACTACAGTGAGTGCACGAGTAATGTATAACAGCCCCCACAGAAATGTGACGGACAGTTCACACTTGAATGTTGAAGCAGGAATACAATCTCTGAATGGTATAAATGAACTAAAGTACTTTATTTATTTCATTAATAGGGAACTTTAAAAGTATGCTTTTCTACATAGCATTATTGAAGCACTCTGCATTTATATTCCTAAGAGAAATTACAGGCACATAAAATATATGTTGCATCAGTATTTTGAAATTGAATTGTAATTAGCTATTATTTAGGAATTTTGGATGCAGGATTAATGCAGGATTCTTTTCTTATTTTGCGGACGATCCTTCAAGCACAGTCTTGCTCCATTTGTAAATTAAATCCACACTGAAAAACTATTTGTGGTACAGTGGAAGTCCAGATATGACACAGTGTCATCTGTACACAATGGAGGGCATTGACCTCATATCTTAGTAATGTTGTTTCCAGGTGAACCATCTTTGTGTGAGACGAGCAAATTATAAAGCCATAAAGCCATTATAACTAAGCTTAGCTGAACTAAGTGTTTTTGTGCAACCTTTAAACACAGTTGGAGCAGCGCTAACGGGCCATATCATCCTAACTTAGGGTAGAATGCTGAACTTGTGACTGCGACCAAAAGACAACAGGATTCATTCAACCAATTACTGGTGCATTCCGATATTATTCTCATGGTAGGAATTACCAGGATCTCAGACTTTGATTACGGTATGCGTCTTTGGAGGAAAATTGTGCTGATGACAATAGAAGAGGAAAAACTTAGCTCGGTCCTTGCTGATCAATATAGTGTAGCTAAAGCGACTATAAATTGACATTAATAATTACAGAAGATAGCTTTGTTTAATCTCATTCACCTCCAAAGCACAAGCAATAATGTTTCTGTCATAAGTTATCAAATTTGTGGGTGAGTATGACAATGAAGAAATGTTCAAAATTGCGACGCATGAAATTGACTTCCCTTCAGAAATTCCCCCTCCACTTCCCTGAAACAACTAGGTATTTTTTTTTAGGTTTGTTACACAACATGATAATGTTTATACTGTACTTGTATGACAGTTAAGAATGTTGAATTCTTTAATTGGATGTATTCAATTTCCATTTATTTCCCTGTTTGTTTGTTTTTTTTCTAAATTAAGACCAGGAAAAGTACCTCGAACACATTTTGAGCATGTATTTTTCAAACTATTTGGTTAAGTTAGTATTTGCACATCTATCAGGACTTGTTTTTCCTCATACTATGCTGAATATTCGGTAAGAGCGAAACAAACGTTTGCTGCTTGTTTTTGAGTTTATATAGGAGACCCTTAACGGTAACATTGCTACGGCTAGTGATGGGGAAAGAGATGAGAAAGTCAAATATGACATTTACTGGTGATGGAGTGGAGTGAGAGATATGCCAGGAGCAATGCCTCCGTGAGGAATTTCCCTCTTCCCGAAAATCCATCCATAACCAGGTTGACAAGCTAGTGGCAAGACGTGGATTTCATCTCTCCTGGAAACGTCTTGATTTCAACCCCTTCATGTTTCTGTTTAAATGTACCGAGATCCCACTTTTTAGATTATAATGTTTCTCGTGTTTCAATGTAATACTTTCAAAAGGGTCAAAATGAATTCACCTTCATATTACCCTCGTCACCAACTGAGAAATAACTGATGTAAGTATCATACACAACAAACAGTAAGGGACGCTATGTAACCCATTGGTTAATAATAAATGGTTCAGTTTTTCCTCATACCTACTGTTGCTGATTATTGTTCTCTGAGTAATATCACTAAATCAAACCTTTTCTAACATTCCATACCACAAAAAAAAAAAAAAGTTTACATGATTATTGTTGATATCGGATCGTACCGATATCGGATCGTACCGATATCAGTAACAGCCAAAACTCAAGGCTCCAATATCGGATCGGAAGTAAAAAGTTGGATAGGGACACCCCTAGTGTTAGCATTTAGCTAGTGGACGTTTGTATGATGACGCTATGCATTTGGTTAAATATATAATGTGTCTACCTCTATTTTGTTAGTTTTGCAGTAAACGTCAACTGGGAGTGTCAATAAACCGCATTGCCCAAATGCCCCCTTTTTAGGACTTTATGTCGCTCAGCAAATAGGACAATTTTCCCAAATTCACGCTTTTCAGTTGCTGATGAACAATATTCAAACTCTACTGAAGCCCATGCATATAGTAGGTGACGACATGGTACAAGTAATGTAGGTGACATACCGAAGGTGACTCAGCCAAAATACAGACGACATAGGTGACCTAACAAAAAGACATCAGAGTTTGAGAAACCCTGGCCTAAACTTATGTTTAATCATTTAAACAGAGAAGGGTTAAAAAAAAAAGAAAGGGAAATTTAGATTATACTGTACCCTGGTGTAAATACTGTCCTGAAGTTAGGAATAATTTGAATAATTACAATACTGCATGCTGAAAACAGCAGCCAACACATCGTTACGGTGGTGTCCAACAGTCGCAGAGCAAAGTGTGACAAAACCAGCTTGTGCTAACGTCATGGCTATAAATTAACAGTTCCTGTGAAGCGAGACAACATTTGTCAGTTAACCTTATTAAAAAATTGCAACCCACCCAAGTATTCAAAAATATTCTGCAATACAAAAAGAGGGCCAAGTCTTGCTATAGTAAATGCAAGTATTTAATTCCTGCTGTCTCATAAGAGGCTCCATTAATATGAGTGTATGTATCATCTGCAAACATCTTCTCAAGATCAGCAATGAATATAAAAAAACAACGTGATGGTGCTCCCGCAGAATAGAGTCAAAAATAGATCAATGAACTAGTTAACTATCATACAAACAACCTTAGTTTCTGGAACAAAAACTCCCTTTGTATTTCTCTATAAACAAGAGGGGGGGGGGGGGAGCAGTGAATTGTAGTCAATAAGCAGTGTAAAGTTCCTCCGAAGCCTCGTGATAAATTCGGGCATCACAAATCATTTACAGCACCTCAACCGTGGTCATTTTGTTTCACTTTAGTAAAAAGCCTTGAACAGTCTGTGTCAGCAGCTGTAGTTCAATTTGTGTTTTTGTTAGGCCATAAACTGCCTCTGTGGCGATTTAGTGTGCTGCAAATCATCGGAAGATTGTGTTCTTTGGCTACTGTGGCATTCTTTCACATAACTTGCGCAGGGATTCTTTACATTCAATATCTCCTTGAAACCTCAGGCCTAAGAGGCCGCTCACGTGAAATGTTTTATTTATTGAAATCTAAAATCATATATATAAAATGACGCTATTTCAAAGACATCCAGGACAACGTGTGCCATGGTTTTTTTATTTAATTTAATTTGTTTTTAACAAAGTGACATCATCAACTACTTTTCTCGCATGCATATTACAGGTAAGCATGGGCATAATAATTGATAAGCTGATTAACCGACTTAACAATTCTGTTGATTATATTTATATATTTTTTACTTTTATTTTATTTATCCCGGAGCAGTTGATTAATCATGGAGCTCAGTACTCTACAGCAACCAGCAGATGATTAAGTCTCATCTAGTTTAACGTCGGAAGATGATGATCATGACATCAGCTAACGGTGGGCAAATTTTAGGTAGGGATGCCCCCCTACTAATACCAGCATCGTGCCGATGGCATTATCAAGTATCAGTACTACAGTATGATATCGGTGAGAACTAGAATGCAAGTACTTGTACTCGTACTCGGTTTTAAAAAAGTGTGCTGTTGGTTCACCCCTAATTTTACCAATGGAAAAGTCCTAAATGCCAACTCACACTGTACAAGTTTTAATCAGCTATACCAAAAAGTCAATGCTAACAACTGAAGTCCTCAAGACTTGACTGCTCACAGTATGTCTTACCGATAGACACAGTACGCACGTCATAACATAATACTTAATTTGTGTACCCTGTTCATGAACTTCACATCATCATCATCATCATCATCATCATCATCACAGCACTGTGAGGAGCTCAGAGATCTGAAATCAGAAATCTGCCAGTGACTTCTTGTGACACACCAGATATTCTTCCGACCCTCGTATGACTGTTTGGGAACGACTGATTGTTCCTCATTTTGCCCCTGTAAGACTTACGACGGCTGACCAGACTAGAAATCGGCTCAGATTCAAAAGTGACTTGGTCAACTCGGAATAGGGTTTGAAACAGGTTTCCTTCACACCATGTTTGCCAGACTTAAGGCCCACAAAGGCAACTCCTTCTGGTGATATTATTCCACTTAATACAATACTGGTATCCCCCCCCCACAAAAAAAAGAGTTCAGAACATTCAGATTACTTCATCCTATTGATAATACTAATTTAAAAAAACAAAAACAAAACTGATTGTTCATTTTCTCTAGCCAGCCAAATTTGATTTATTCAAAGGCTCGTCCCTAATAATTGTTTTTGTAAATTTGTGAGATCATGGGTCGTTTTGGCAACACTATGGTCGGTACGTACAACTTTTCAAAATCACAAAAGGGGGGGAAAAAAATACACATTCCCAATTCACTATTGCAAAAGTATGCTCGTTAATAAACCTTCAAAAATGGGGGAAAAAAAAAAAAGTGAGAGTCCTGTGAGTCAAATTATAGCGACACCCCCTGCGGAAAAGGTCTTCCCGATCGAGCCTGACAGAAGAAGCGGCATTTGAGGAGCTCCTGCTGGGACCTTTGTTTGCAAATCAGCATGCAAAAGCAGTGTTTGTTTGATGGATGGCTCAAATGAGTTTTCTTACAAACAAACCTGCATTCCAAGAATAGCAGTGGTTGCAAGGGTGTGGCCATCAAGTAGGCCTCGGTGAGTCATAAAAGCCTGAAAACAAATGTGTGGTTAATAGGAAAGAGTTTCAGACATTGCATGCAGGTGTGTGTATTTTTATTATTGTGATTTACACTTGCATGGTTCAAGTGAAAGAATTCAGTTTTTTTTTTTTTTTTTTGCTCAAGTGGCACAATTTAGATATACCTCATCACAGCATAAAATAAAAAAAAATGCCTTCGATATATCCAATTTCTATAGTGCGAGAAGGTGAGAGGGTGAGAGGAGGGGGTCGCCACTCAAGACAAACAACCATTCAAACTTTCATTCACATGTCACTGAGTGGGAATCGAACCCACGCTGCAAGTCAGGAGAATGAACCGCTTCATTCAGGTGTCAAACCCAAAGCCCTGCGGACCAGTTGCAGCCAGCCACATCACTTTATGAGGCCCAAGAGTGTAAATGTTTTTTTTTTGTTCGATTGGTTCATTCTTGTCATTTTTTTCAACCAAATTCCTTCCGATTATAAACTGAACAATAGTGGTATACTTATATCAGCATATGCATTTCACCTGGATTTGGCACTTGGACCTGCAGTGTAAATCCAGCCATAGTAGTGAGAAGCAACTGGAACAGCAAGAGCTTGAAAGTGTTAAAAGACAGCCCTGGCTTTCTAAACTACTGCATCACAAAACTGTTGCACATAGCCTGCAGACCTGGACTTCATTACTTGTAAAAGTGTTCAAAGCCAAACTTAAAGAGTTCCTTATGGTCCCATACAAAACTAACAGACTACTGTGTGTGTGTGTGTGTGTATATATATATATATATATATATATAAACAAAACACACACACACACACACATTTGAATCATGAGAGTGCCACTTGCATGATTAAGGTGAGGTCCAACGCCTTAAAAAAAAAAAAAAAAAAAAAAAAAAAAAAAAAGTCACATTATAATCCTAGTGTTAACTGTTCAGGTCAGACAAGTTAACAGATGTTGAGCTTGTCCAACTCTAAACTGAACTCACTTCCCCCAGCTGGACCGATTTCAAAAAGGTGTCAACACACAGCACGGACAGAAGCATTTGCAACGGAAATACATACCGTAGAGTTTCAAGTATGGAGCTGAACGGAGGCTCACATGCGGCTCGCCTGATAGCGGAAATCCAACCGAGCGTGCACTTCCAAATAAAACCAAGAGATGTGGCGGAAATAACCAAACAAATGCTCGCTGCAGTTGTGCTAGCTTTATGGAAACAAGACAAGGAAGTTTCCTGAACACCTGAGCCAGCAAGTGCTCTTAAAACGCCTCACGCGCTTGACCATCAACGAAAAGATGGTTTGCGGTCCAAAAAGTGGAGGGGGAGTTGGGTCGCTACATGAGAAAACTACAAATAAAAACAAGTGATAGATAACCTGCGTACTCCCCGTGTCTCTTCGCGAGTGAGAGGAGGAGGAGGAGGAGGAGGAGAAAGGAAGCTAGGAAGCCAGGAAGCCAGGCGGCGGCGGTTACCTGACTCCGGTGGTGAGATTTAGCTAGGCCGGCCCCTCTTCACCACGCGGGCTGGCGGCTTCGAGTGTCGGCTGCGGCCACAACAGGTTGGGAGGCTTGTCCCGCTTGAACCGGCGCCATGACCCGCCTTGTGAGTATCGTAGTGAAAGGAACGAATGGCCAAAATTGGTCATGGGGACGGCGGCTGCCCACTTGTGCTCAACAATTAGCCGACGCTAGCCGACGCTAGCCGGCTAATTGTCCATCAGGTGGGAGGAGGTCATACAGTGCCGTCAAAAAGGATTTGCCTCTTCTTAAATTATTATTTGTTGTCTGCATTGTTTACACACTTTAATGTTCACCATAATGACACAAATGTAAATATGAGACAAAGATAACCCGAGTAAACATAAAATGCAGTTTTTAAATGGTGAGTTTATTTATTAAGGGGGGAAAAAACAGATGGGATGTTGGAACCAAGCTGATATATATCTCAATGGGGAAGAAGTTCCATCAGAACACTTTTCAGCCTGACACGTTAACAGTTCCTATTTTTTTTTTTTTTTTTTTTTATAAACCAGGCTCACTCAAGTCAAATGTGCTGTTTTAACAGGCAAAAGTGCTGGTGTGGCTCTCACAACCATAATTTATCGAATAACATGACAAGCATGACCTAAAACCCTTTCGTAAAACACATTGTACTCACCAGGGATGTGTATTGTTTGTAGACAGTCTTGTTTTGGCTCCGCGCCAGCTATGTTGTTGAAGTGGCGAATAAATCCTTTACAGGGTTGAAACATGCCAGCCAGCTACAAACATTGTCTGACTTACTATCACAATGTCCAGTTTGTCTTGAGAAGTCCGCCTTGAAAATAAATTTTTAACCATCATTTCGGTCATTTTCGTCACCTTGCTCAGCCGTCGACTTCAT